>NW_004949119.1:5140387-5172166 GCF_000317375.1 Microtus ochrogaster
TGACTGTCAATGAGACTGGATTGAGAGACACCTAGGTGGTCAGTAAAGAACCCCTCTGGCTGTACCTGTGAGGGTGCCTCTATGACAATTAGATGCTCAAGGCTCTTTTGTAATGGAGTGACTTCTAACATGCCACATGGAGAGGTAGGAAGTGAGACCTAGGCAAGAAGTAGGTCACTAGGGTGGGTGTCCTTGTAGACATTATATTTCCCTGGCCTCTTCCTGTTTTGTGGTCATTTTCTCTGCTTCCAGACCACCCAACGGTGTGAACTGCCCTGCTCCTCTCCTCCCTCTCTTCCCTCTGAAACCATGAACCCGAACTCATCTGTCCTTACAACAGCTTTTCCTTGGTATTCCTTCACATCAACCAAAAGCTGAACACAGCCTGCCTCACCCCTACTGATCTCATTCCATAGAATTGCTACCTGTTACGGGCTTCATAATCGCCATCTGAATGGGCTGGCTCTGCGGACAAGGGAGATAATGTGAAGCCTCTGAGCCGCTACGGACCAAATCATCCCGCTCAAATCATCCCGCTCATCTGAAAACTGACTCTAGGTCTTAGTGGGGAGCTCGTGCTAGCTGTCAAGTTATTTCCTGAAAAAACATCAGATTATTAAGACAGGACGCAGGTAAAGTGAGGCAGGAAAACCAGGCCTGTGGCATCAAAGACCTGAGTTATGTAGGGGCTTCCTGCACCCAGAGGGAAAGCAGCTGGAGGACACTACCCCGATGACTTGCACACATGGACAAACACGACCCTCAACACCAGGCTAGACTGAATTCCCGGAGGTAAGGACAAGATAAGAATATCATTATAAATTGGATCATGAAGTATTGACATTTGACTATTTTAGGCTTCAGGAATGGAAGTTTCATATGGTGTGAATGAATAGTTTATTTGGTTGGCTTACCTAGGCAAGAAAAGAAAACAGAAAATAAGAAAGGAAGGCAGAGGAGGGTTTGTTAGCAGTAGAAACATTGTTATAAATGATCAAGGCTCAGCCACACTGGAGACCTCTGGGAGACAAAGCCAAATGAAACACTAAAAATATCCAGTTCTAAGACCTGTAAAATGGCTCAGAGCATAAAAATACCTGCCAAAAAAACTGACCATCTGAGATGGATACCTGAGACCCATGCCGTCTAACCAGAAAACTGACCGGGGCAACTCATCCTTTGACCTCTGACCTCCATGTATATGTCATGTATGCGTGCATGAGTTCCAATCCAGCCAGGGCTACAAATTGAGACCCTATCTCAACAAAACACCCAAACAACCAACTCAGTTCCTCAATCACCCCTATTTGCACACAGCAGGGGTCTACAATGCTGGACAGCACAGCTGGGGAGCATCTCCAGTGAAGTTCTAGGGCCAGAGCGAGTGTGCGGTGAAGGGAAGGGGGTGACACCTCTATATTCCCACAGAGCTCTGTCATTGGCTAGGGCTGCTTCTGGTCCCGCCCACTATCTCACACTGGTGGAGGCAGGGCAGCAACATGGGAGCCACTGTGTGGCACAGGAATGGAGAGTGCTGGGGAGCACAGTGAGGCAGCTGCCCCCACTACCTGCTTTTGGACACACGATGGCTACTTGTGTTGGGGTCCTTATGTGAGTATCTATTTTCACAGGTCCTTGACAAGAGGAAATGTGGGCCCACCATCTTCTGAACAACGAGAAACCATGTTCTCCAATATAACACATGGGGAGGAAGGCACAAACAGGGCTTCTAAGCATTTTTGATCTGCAGCAGGACATAAACTATAGCCTTTGACAACCAAAAACACCTATCAAAAAGCTAAATCAGAAATTCCAGTAAAGCATTTGGAAGCTATGGCATCCCTGTGAGATTCAGTGGCACAGAGGGACTGAGGATCCCCATCAAGCAGACTAGTCTCTGAATAGCCAATGTTGAGACAGGCCTTTGAGAAGTATCGCCCTGGACACAAACCTGGCAAGGTCAAGGAAGCCTTGTGGGGACCAGCACTCAAGCATGGTATCTATTCCTGGGCTGTCTCGGCATTAATGCTGAGCCTTCATAGACTCTGGAATCTGGAAGCCTGAGTTCACATCCCATCCCCTACCTCCTCTGTGGTTTAAATATGGTTTCATGTACATTATCTTCATCTGTAAAATGGGTGGCTATGAGTTGCATTCAGTGAGTCTATGATCATAAAGATCTTAGAGCAAGGACGACGGGGTTTTCCAAAACAGGCCAGATTGTCACTATTTTAGGCATGACAGGACCACTTGGTCTCTGTCACACAGTGTTTTGGTTCTGCCGTTATAGTCTCAAAATAGTCATATATAATATGTTTTTTATAAAAAAAAAACAGGCATTTTTGTAGCTTCAATATGAAACATTCCTGCATGGGTCATGTGTGGAAATTTTGGTCTCCAACTATGGTCCTTTGTTGGGAAGTCGCAGGAAGTATTTAGGGTGTGAGGCCCAATTGAAGGAACCAGGGCCCTGAGGACACAACTTTGAAGGGATATCTTAGCCCTAGTCTCTTCTTGGGACTCTTCTTTGCTTCTGGTTGCTGGAAGTGATCAGCCTTTTTCCTCCACTCCCTTCCATCATGATGATCTGACCCAGAAACATGGAGCCTGCTGTCCTAGACTGAAACTTCTCAAACTATGAGCCAAGGTAACTCCTCCTTTGAGTTCTTTTCTCTGGCATCTAGTCAGAGGGATGAAAAGTCAACCAACACAGGCATACATGTTTCAATGAAACTTTATTTACAGATCAGGCAGTGGGCCACGTTGGCTGTGAGAGTCAATAGTTTGCTAACCCCTTACCACAATGCCTATTTCCACTGAGTTCACATGAATGATTGTTAAAGGAATAAAGTGTATTGCGCTATCCTGCTTCTCTGACTCTACTGCATTGTTTCTTCTGCCTCCTTCTCCTGTTACCCATGCAGTCTTCTGAGACCCATTCTCAGCCAAACCCCAGAGCACTGTGCCCCAGACTGCTATTGTGGCTGATTTCTTCCAGCAGAGAATTCTGGCTGTCATTGGAGGGCCAAGAGATTATTACAGTGTCTTCACTGTAAAGACAGGAGAGCCAGACCCTGAAAAGCCAAGTCAACCGTCTGGCAGTCACACAGGGAGGACTAAAACAGGACCAGTGGGGGTGTCCCGATTCTTAATGTGGTGTAGTTTTCCTTTTCACAAAGCTTCCATATTGGAAGGGAGAAGACATCGATCACCTGGCAGTGTCACTCCCTGCCCACTGTTTGTCCATTCCCAGGGATATCCCACCATTAGCTTAGCTCCCCACTCACCTCCTGCCTCAGCTTTTCTGCTGAGTTTTTAAAGCTTATTCCCTACAGTGCATGGGCCTGGGTCACTTTTGAATCTGTTATGAATTGTGTGGGCCCTAATGTGTGCTGAATCAAGTTGAGTTTGGTCTGTGCGCATTCCCTTTTCCCTTCCACTCTGAGTCCTGAGGAGACTCGAACAAAACAGCCCCGAGAGAACAGCTCCTACTCTGTCCCGTAGCCAAGTTATCACGAATGGATTCCGGAGAACCTGGAGGCTGGAGATGTAGTCCCACCACAGAGGGGACACCACAGAGAGGACAACCCCAGCCCACTATGCCCACAGATACATAAGATCACATAAACATGTGCACCCAGACTCATAAACATGCACATACATATTTGTACATGCATGTACAACACATGAGCAGCTACAAAAAAAATTCACCCACACCCACCCTTCCCCTCACACACACATTCACCGAGATCCATATGGGCATACAAACTCACAGATATACACATATAATCACATGCACATACATGTTCATAGTGCAAAAACATATACATGCATAATAGGGAATACATAGACATGTATACATATAAACATAAATATGTGCAATCGTACACATATAAGCACACAGAAGCATGCAACACACACATTCATATGTATACTTCTATATGAGTAACAGACTCATAGGGACCCATGGATACCTATCCACACACATCCACAGTCATACGCTTTCACACGTACTAGATACATCATGCTTTTCTAGAAAGAAATGTAAGGTCCCCAAGGAAGAAACTGGATCCTGTACACTCTCCATGGCCTTATACCACCCACAGCATCCTTCTTGGTCCCATGAGCTCATCTGGTACTCAAAACTAATCAGCAGGGCTGTCACCTCCTTGGCCTTAGGTCCATGGAAAGCATGTAGTTAAGATGTCTGGGATTCCAAGCAACTATCCTGGGCCCTACCCATAAAGGCCTTCTACGCGGCCTAGCTTGGGAACCTCAGCATCTTGGCAAAGTGTTGCTCACTAACACCTCTAACCGGAAGTGGGAGAATCATGGTGAAATTCAAACCAAGTCATTTGGCCATTTGCCTGGAGCTGGAGTCAAAAGGTCTCCTGGGCTGGCAATGGCATGGCATAAACTACTGGCTAATTTGGCCCTGGCCCTGACCCAGCATACTGCATTTCTCCACAAATAAAAACCACAAGCCAGGGCCTCACTTTTACCTGAGAGTGACAGGGGTCATGGCCTCCACCCAGATTCCTTTCAGAGCACCATCTTGGCCAACAGCGGAGAATCCCATGTGGCTACAGGAGACTCTCGTTTTCATTGACTTCCTTGAATCAGCAGAAGGGTGCAGAGAGATGCATGCTGCACCACCCAGACCTAGTCCCGTACCACCCTGGGCCTAAGTTTCATTCAAATGCACAAAACAGGGTGAGGCAGGGAGCAAACTCTCCATCTTCAACACTAAAAACACAATGCCAAGGAGAAAGGACTCCATCTGACCTTCTTCCCAAGAGATGGGACCAGGAAAGTTACTACTTACAGAAGCCCGAGGACGAACATTCTCTGGCAGTGTCTCCCCAGTGACCACGGAGGAGTCGCTCTGCAAGTTAAGTAATTGATGGAGCACACTCTAAAAATACAAACTAGGTTAGCACTCCGGGTGGTTCACTGCTCCAAGAAAGTTAATTCAGGACTCGACTCTCCATGGAGAGGGAGCTATGAGCCCAAAACAGCAGACTCCTGGGTTGGGGGCTTCACCAAAATCAGCTGAACTGTTTAAAGTTGGAGCAGGAATTATAAGTGGAAACGGTGAGACCCAAATGGAAGGGCCTGTGAGGCTAACGCTCACCAGTTTCCTGGGCCCCACTCCAGACCGCCTGCCTTTCCCGAGACTATGAGATTCTGCATAAGGTAAAGGAAACACAAGAGAAGGAGTCCATACACAATATTCAGGTCCGGCTGTTCCCACCCAATGCAGTGTGGTTCCATGAGAACAGCTGGACCTTTATGGGGACTGAGCTGAGGGGGAGGGTTCCTCTCTCATGAATTCTGGAAGACCTGAGCCGAGTCCTTCATCTACAAGCCCTTGGTATAGCAGAAGGGATTTAAAGAAGGCTTCCAGTCATTGGGATGCTGGTGTACAGGATGCTGGTGTACAGGGATGCAGGAGGGCACACATCCTTGAAGGACACACTGCAGTTAGAAGGAAGCCTCCTGATTTCAATTTAAGCCTTAATGCCTTTCAATTAAAAATAAATAAAATCAAAAGGACATCTTCTTGTGAACAAGGAAGGAGTGGATATGAGTCATGTCAGAGCCTCCGATCTAAAACTCCAGGGCTGGCACAGTCCCTGAAAACAGGCGTTTCGATGATCACAACTGACTTCCCATTGGCGTTATGACCTTTTCGAGGTTTAGACGGGTGAAGTGAGTAGGTCAATGTCACACAGTCAGCGAGAAGCAGAGATATGAGAAGGTGCCAGCGCCTACCTTCTATACAAACTCTCTCCCTTATTTTGGGTTGCCTGTGTCCTTGACAGCCAAGCCAGATTAGTATAAGAAAGTAAAAACCGTTCTACAGTGGTCTGGGTGCTTATCTCAATATAACTGAGGTAAACGCGCCATAGGAGAAAAATGACATGACAGAATTTAGACAAAACATTGCTAGACAATTAGTAATCCTACTTCATCAAATCCATTGTTGCTCTCCCTGAGAGTTAGGGCCTGGGATGTCCAACCACCAGCCTCCCACTGAGAGTCATGGTTGTCTATAAACTGCAAGACCAGAGAATTAAAGAGCAAGGGTAGACAGACATTTCAGCCAAACTCTTGAACAGTCCATGCTCAGCTATCTATTGTGTAGTTATGTCCTCCATGCTGAAACATTCTCTCCTGGAAGGAGGTTTCTTAATACTCAAGAAGTAAATAAAACTTACAAATCTCCGAAGTTCCTAAAATGAACAAGAGGCACAAAGTCCTTCCCCAAGGTTATAGAAGCAGTATTGCTGCATAGAGAAAGAACCTCTAACCAGCCAAGTTGTATAGGAAGTTCCAGGGATGCAACTTTTTTATGGGGTAGGATTTGGGTGCTTGGGTATTACAGGTGTCTTTTAATCATCCATGCTCCTGTAAGAAACTTAATAAACCCACTAATTCTCTAATCAAGATTATATACAATTGTTTCTTTGGGTCGGGCGGTGCTGGTGCATGCCTTTAAGCCCAGCACTTGGAAGGCAGAGGCAGGCAGATCTCTGTGAGTTTGAGGCCAACCTGGTCTACAGAGCAAGTTCCCAGGACAGGCTCCAAAGCTACAGAGAAACCCTGTCTGGAACACTGCCCCCCCAAAAGAATCTGTTTCTTTGGTCTGTCATTGATTCCCAATCTGGGGTGAGCAGATGTCTACAGAACTCCCCACAAGTAAACACATACAACATAATTAGTAATTCAGGTGCTGAGTTCTGAGAAGGTCAGACCTTGGTCCTCCTTAGCATCTTCCCAGAGACCAAAGAAATCATCTCTGATGACACCCAGAGTATCAGGGTGAAGCCAAAACGTTCATCGTTTTCCTAGAGAACTGATAGCAAATTGCTCTGTCCTCCCTGAACCTTGAGAAGGGCTCTTAAGTCTGGAGGTTCAACTACATAGAAGATTCCAGTCCTGTTCCAAAGGCACTAGTCTACCCACAGCTGAAGGCATCTTAATCCTAACAGAGAGACACTCTTTTTTTTAAATATTTATTTTTTTATTATGTATACAATATTCTGTCTGTGTGTATGCCTGAAGGCAAGAAGAGGGCACCAAACCTCATTACAGATGGCATCAGATCTCATTTCAGATGGTTGTGAGCCACCATGTGGTTGCTGGGAATTGAACTCAGGACCTTTGGAAGAGCAGGCATTGCTCTTAACCTCTGAGCCATCTCTCCAGCCCCAGAGAGACACTCTTGCTATGGCCTCCCATTGGAGTCTAGGATGGCACCATCCGTCTCTGGAGCCATTTTGTTTTCCAAGTTTTAGAAGGGACCAGATCATCATGGGACTACTTGGGATTTTGGAGTTCTAGCAGCTTGAGTTTGAACGTGGATGCCGTGACTTCCTGACTCTGCCCACTTTAGTTGAACCACTTAAGCATACTGAACTTCCCTTTATTCATTTAGAAAATGGTGACGAAAGTGACAGGCTCAGAAAGCTACAGGAAGATAAGATACCACACACAAAGCTTTTGTTGGCTCCAAGTAAACAGCAGGTAACTAATGAATGCTGGCTCCTTTCCCGCCCCTATGTGAAACAAAAGCTGCCTGAGGAATGTCCTTTGCCCTCACCCACTATTTTACAGGGTGACCCAATCCAGACAGATTTCCAGTTCCATCCCTCAGCTCCACTGCACATTCACGAGGGTACTGACTACACTGTAACCGAGATGTATGGTGCTCCCTGGGGCGAGGCAGCCCAGGCCCTTCCCAAACCTCTGGAGACGTCCGTGGGATGCTGGAAGAGAAAGGACAGACCCAGATCCAGATGGATTGACAAGTTTCCCAACAAGGTGTTGTTACCCAGCAGAAACATGCCTTGGTCAAATGAAGCAATAGGAATTCACACATAGCTACTGAAGCTGCTGGAGACAGAGACAAGACAAACCATGTGGTCCACCAATGCATCTTCTCATCTTCAGCCTTCACCTTCCTCCACTCTAGAGCTTTCTGTCTTTGCACCTCACACTGCTAGGACGAGCTCCAACTCCACCTTCTTTCCTTCCCCATGACTTCTTCCTAATGAGATGGTGAGAACACTAGGATCCTTGTGAGCCGATCGTGCCGTGTAAGGAGACCCAGATAGCCGTCATCTGCTAGAGGCTATGCCACTAGGGACATTATCCAAGTCTCCAAAACCGTTTTTTTTCTGCTGCACATCAAGACTGACATGACCACCATGATAATATAATGATAATATAATGATCACTGATAATATAATGCTAAGATATTATATTATCAGTATATCACATTACACATCAAACTATAAAATAAATTCCAAGAAAGAGTTGCTTTTATTCATAACCACCAAAGGTTTTATTAGTCACAGGCAGATCCTCATGAGAGATGAATCTAGCTGGGTAGGACAGTAAGGTCCAGACAGGTGAGAGAGCAGGGAACAGATAAGCACATAAAGACTCCTTGCAAGAGTCCTCTGTACACTTGGATGCGCATTCACAGGGTTAGAAACTGTCTGGCGGGGCACGGCATGATGATGCCCAAGAGGAGCCTGGGAGTTATCACTTGGATTTAAAAGGCCAGAGAAGGTGAAACCTAAATCACAGAAACACAAGTTAAAAAAAAAAAAAGATGGGAAAAGGAGAAAGAAGGGACTAGAGGAGAGTGGGGGGGAGGAAAAGGAAGAGGAGAGAAGCACACAAAATAGAGGGAGAAATAAAAAAGACAGAGTCCACCGGGAAGAACAAAGACCTCAAAGGGACCTCTAGGCCAGACTGGGAAAGGCACCATGTTACACAGCCAGGGCCACCTCTCTCAGACACGCACCACCACTTCCAGGGCCTGTGGCCTCATATAGACATCCATTTAAAAGCATCATCCACTGCAGATGCTTCCCAGAGGCTTCCACTCAGTGCACATGTCTGCCTTCATCTGCATTCACAGCTTATGGCCACACTGTTGGCAGGCCAGGATTCACACCAAATGAGGAGATTTCAATGCCTCCCTATCGACTGCACTTGTGCATGATGGAAAGTCTGTCTCCAAAGCCATCATCTACAATCAGGCTGGCTGGGCTGAGCTCAGCAGATGTGATGCTGAGCAATTAGTTCGTGGTGGTGGTGTGGGGGGGTGGGGAGAGATCCTGGTAACCATGAGATAATTCAACAGGATCCCAGGCACAGCAATTTAGTTAGACTTAATTCCCAGCCTTACAATCCAGTAGTAGAACTCTCCAAAGTAGCAGTGGACGTATGTGGACACCCTACGCTGCTAAAGTCCATAAAGGTCATCCTCTGCATCAGAGCCTTCATTTGCCCAGAGGGAGAGTCAGCTTGAAGTACTGAGGCCTCTCCCTGGTCACTACTGCTGCCTGGCAAGGTCAAAGTAAGTGGCCAAGTATCAGTCATCAAAGATAAAAGTGTAAGGGAACCCAGAGGGTTCAGAAAAGTCTCCCTAAGTGGCCAAAAGGCACAGAAAGGCCCTGGTAAGTTCTACAATGATACAAGCTCATTAACCTTGAAATGAGCCCTGCTGAGGTTAGACATGAAGCTGCAGAGATATGCCCATGGAACGGAGGAAAGACAGCCGAGACCACCAAATGAAATCTGTTATGGGCGCTCATCCCAGCCCTCCAGGAATATCTACAGTAAACCTAACAGACACAAAGCAGCCCGAGTGCCAGTGGCGAGTATCCTCTAGAGAATATACTCCTATTGTGCGTCAGTTTTGTTGTTTTTTTTTTGTGTTTTGTCCTTAGTTAGGAAGGACACTGCATTACACAGCAGCATAGCACTGAGCAGGAAAATCCCCCTCACTCTAAATGTCTCAGAACTAAAGGGTATGACTTCCCACTTTACAGCTACTCCCTCTGCTCCTAGCCTTCTCCGGTTCAACAATGACCCCTGCACATCTTCAGGGGAGCAACTATAGATGCTTCCACAGGCAACTGAAGGCCCTGGGCTATCCATGTCTTCCAACTCATGGGAATTAGGAGCCTTCCCACAGTGACTTGGAGAAGGAAGCCTTCTCTAAGAGTTCCTGTGAGAAGAAGTGGGAGCTGAAACCCACACAGGTGGTTCCCTGGCTGGCCCAGGCCAATGTAGTCTAGTAGGCACAGCGCCAATACCTATGCCCTGTTGAAAAATTTGTCTTACAGAGTCCTGACTATGGAAGTTGACAGAAAGGTCTCCTTAGAAACCAGAAAGAGTTTACTAGAGGTCACAAGGAAAGTCCCGTGGTTGTGTGAGGCTAGGAGCAACTGCCCAGGGGACAGCTGGGAACAGGCCTGGGCAACAAGACCTTTAGAAAGCAACAAGGTCTGGACACATCACCCTCAAACACAGATGGTGGCTAAACTGAAACACCACCACTTTGCTGCCTCAGCAAAAAGGAGGGCTTGGGCAACCATGGCTCTTTCCCAAACTGCATGGCACTGCTGACTCCAGTTGAGGTCATTTAGGCAGAACGCAGAGAGTAAAGCCACTCTGACTCAGGGAAGTATTTTAATTTGTTAATGCATTTTCCTGAGGCTGGAGTGGGGGAGTGGATGACAATTCATGATGGATTTAATGCCAAAAACTGGCCACAGAAGCCAGGAAGTAGCTAAGGGCTCTTTAGCGTCTCAACATCCATGGCAAGGACCAGCACAGCATTCTTTCTTAATTTCAATCAGCTAATAGCAAACAAAAAGCCCTGGATGCTGCCAAAAGACTACTGTCTCACCAGCCATGTGAAGCGGGAAGGCAAGGTTTGGGTGCTACTTGCATTTCTGGTGCCTGGCTCCCAGCTCTCTGAACATGTTTTTGGAGGGAAGCGGGACTGGGGCACAGGCAGAATGCCCAGCACTCTCATCGCTGACCCCCAGCTAGAGGGAGGCAGGAAAGGAAAGCCTGTAAAGTCTGTGTCTTCTGTGGCCAATATGGAGAGGGGCACATCAATGGAAAGGTTCACGCTTGTCCCTCAGGTGGCTGTGGATGGCTCACTTGAATTGACAGGGAAGGCAGAGGGGCCTAGAACCAGCGCCTACGCTGCCCGTGATCCAGCAACATTTCTGGTTGAACAAACTAGGGAGGTGACCCCAGAGTAGTGGCATTGAAGTTGCTCATTGTGTGCAGCAAAAAAAAAAGTGTGACATTGCCACCCCAGGGACGTTTCAGGTAAAGGCGGGGCTACCACTATGTTCCAAGTCCCATGTAAGTCTGCATCATGGGTCTCCTCAGCACCTTGCCAAATCTCCCAGGATCCACTGTGAATAGAAAAAAAAAAACACTAGTTCCCAAGTCTTATTTTAGCTGTAAGCGGAGCCAAGGAGTAGAAAGAAGCCTCTTCACACTAATCCTGCTCATACTGAACGAGGCGCTTCATCTTGCTCAAAAGCCTGTCCATGGGACCCGCCACCTTGCCGGGGTCTAACTTGGGAAACTCTCATCATATTTGAAGTAGCCATGTTTCTCTGGAAGAGCCACCAAACGCTGCTTCCCAAGAAATGTGATTTCTAGGTCCTTGTTTTGTCCCCAAACTTGGATTCTCCGACTTGGTTTCTTAAAATAACCTAAGCATGGCTATGCCAGCTGACAAGAGATGGGAACACCACTGTGTTGGCTGAGGGGGCAAGAAAGCTTGCCTGCCCCAGAAACACCCTCGTGGCTTGGCTACAGGTATATATCACATGCTACATACCATACACCCCTCATCTATACCCACACGCATAAACTTCACACACATATACACCCCACAGAACATACGTACTATGTACCCTTCACCCACATCACATACTACACACATTTGCACTCCATACAAATACACCCCCAATTCACAATATACACAGCTCACACTACATATTATACATATACATCCATAATAGACATACTTCCTCCACATAATTCTACACATGTGCATCACAACACACCACATATACTCCACAGACATTACACAGACTTTGCATACATGTACACCCTCTTCACACATTATACATACCCACACACATATATACGTCCCATATAACATATATATTCACACACTATATACACATGTCTTACATATACTCAAAACACACATTGTATATTTTACAACTTTATTTCTATACATGTATATCATGTATAAGCACAGAAACTACGAACACATATATACCATACATGCCAAAATCATAGGCAACACACACATAACACACACACACACATACAATACTGTTCTGTTGCCTTTATTACACACATGCACACACACACACATGCAATACTGTTCTGTTGCCTTTAGGAGAAACAGGGGACTTCAGAAAATAACAGAGCAAACAGCTGTCTGGACAGCTAGCTGATGATGGTCCCAGAACATCTCCTAGGAAACACCTTCTAGAGGCCAATTTCCCCACATCTGGAACCTACCCCATCTCTTTTGGTTCTACTGTTGTTTGACACTGCAACACACACAACTTTACAGGCAAAGGCAGAGCTCCCAGTGGTACACTCTGAATCGGTGGGTCACTCCAAGTCCTGAATTGGCCACAGGCCTCATTAGGTTCCTTCTTAGGACAGCAAGGCAGGAAAGCAGAACCTGGGGGAACCACACCAGGAAGACTTCCTCAGTCTCTCACAGTGGTCCAAGAGCACTGGTACTCATGATGGCATGGATGCTGTGGTGACTGCGATCTCGGGGATCCATCTTTGCATGTGATGTGCTCCAGAATCACCCTTTGAACATGGGCTCTGAGCAGAAAGTCCTTGCTCTTGGACGGAAAAGGGCAAGAACCTCAAAACCAAACCCACTTCCCAGAGATGAATATATCAAAGTGCTGTGTCCTGACTGGGGTCACCATACAGACAACGTGTTTCTGCTCACAGAGGCAAGGGAGGGAGGACCTTTCCATCAGTACCCAGCCCTTCACCTCTGTTCTTCCATGCCCCAGAAGGTGATCTAATGTAATCTGGTTCCCAAAAGACCCTCAACAAGGACTGCTGATATCAGTCAGCCAAGTCCCACCCCTACACAGAGCAACAGTTGTCAGTAGAACAAACACTTGCTGTTCCCAGAATCAGACAGTCATATCCCTCAAGACATAGGAGACCAGGAGGTCCTGCAATTTCCTCTTGTCAAGGTCAGGAGTAGCAGTGGCCCTGGACACAAGGTCAGAAGAGTCTCAGATGGTGAGAGCTGCCCTCCCCCTCACCAAGGAGCATCCAGCAAGGATGTATCTAGGAAGAAACAACGGTCTGCTTCTCAGTAGAACCTATGAAGAAAAGATGTCAGGGTAGAAAGAGGCTGATCTCTCAGTGGGGCGCCAGGTGCAAGCTCTGGATGATTGGTTGGCCTGACCTTTCAAATTCCTTCCAACCTTGAAAGCCTCTGGTTCAACAGAAAGAATAAGAAAGCCACTGGAGACATCCAGTCACCTGCCTGCCAGGCTCTCCTCTGGGCATAAAAATAAGATTTCCAGAGTCCTGATCCAAATTAGCCCCTTAATAACACATCACTGTGCCTATAAATATGTCTTTGAGGGCCAGCTAATATAATTATCTTAATCTGTTATACTTGTTAGAAGGACCACCAGCTCCCTCCTCGGCATCGACTAAGCAAGCTGTCTCTTCCGTGACCTCAGCATAGCTGGCCCCTGGAACAGTCAAAGGGATGAAGGTGGATTACATGAGCACCATGCCCCAATAGCCCCATGATTTTCATTTCATTCAGGGGTGTCGCAGTATCTCCTGATCACTCATCAAGATGACAGGGATACAACTGCCACTACCTACAGGAGAAGCAAGGACATGAGCATCCGACCCAGCGCAGTGTGGGAGAGTGTGAGGGATTCTGCCGTGCTCACTCAGGAACCCAGAAGAGGTCTCATTTGAAGGCAGGCCCTTTCAAGGTTCAAATGAGGCCACTGGTGGCTCTTACTCCAGCACAAGCAGTATCGTTATAAGAAGTCACATATAGGGCAAAGATTAGGTAAAGATGGAGAGAACAGCCACCTGCAGGAGATGGGGCCTCACAAGACACCAGCTGAGCCTGGACCTGGATCCTGTACTTCCTGCGGCCACAGAACTGTATGTTTGAAGAACACAAGCACACGTGTTGGTGGCATTTGTTAAGGCCGCCTTGGCACGCTCACACTCATGAGGGGGGTTCAACTTCTCCCTTCCCATTCCTTTAAAGACTGTACAAACAAGCAAAACAGGGCCCTCGTGCTCTGTGAATGACTCTCGGAGGTGATTTCAAGGAGAAAAGTGTCCAGGGGGCTAGAGAAAATGGTTACTGCATCTCAGTCAGGAGAGATGGTGGGTACACAAGGTTGGGGGTCAGTAAAACAAATGTTATCTTGGCCCCCATTACCCAAAGTGGAATTGGTGTGGCCCTCATCAGACCATCACAGACCTGGTCACCAAACTTCTACCCTCCAGAGATACTTCAGGATTGTGGCATTCCAAATGAGGCAGGGAGTCCCTTCTAACGGAGCCAGGGGAGGCTATGGTGGCATTCAGAGGGCCATCACGTAAACTTAGCACTGTATGTTTTACATGGGTATTCACTAACACAATGTACCAGGAGCCATAATGCCCATTTTATACATGAAGAAACTAAGGCTGAGGGATGCTAAGCAAAACAACATAGTTGGGGAGGAAAAAAAAGCAAACAAATAAAAAAAAAGGTCTTACCTTGACCTAGAAGGAAGGTATTTTATATCTTTTTACCAAATCATTTGAAAAGGAAGTCATAGAGCCAGCATTGGCAGAGTCACAACACGATGACCCAGAACACATCACTTGAACATTTGGTGGGTTGAAATAATCTCGAAACTGAAACAGCTCTTGGCAATCACAAATCTGATGACCCTAGTGCTTGGCCAGGAAACTGAGGCCCAAAATGTCACTTGCTCAGGGGCCACAGCAAGGTTCTGGCAGGCTGGGGCCAGGGTTTTTTTCTGTTCCGTGGACTACACTGCTTTTGTAGGTTTCAACTCTTCAACAACACACAAAACACTAGGAGAAAGGTCTCCCGACATACCTATATTGGACTGCAGGGGGAAGCTTCTTTCCCCACCTCCAAATCTGGAGCTTTGCTCTATGCACAGGACACAGGCCTCCTGCAGGGGCTCTGCGCAAGACAGCAAATGAACTTAGTGCTACTCTCACAGGATAAGGCTGCTGGGAGTTGCTCAAAGGACTGAAATTAGAAATTCTAATTATTAGAACTCTCAAATGAACCAAAGGACAATTTATAATTAGCACATGTCAAAAGGCCACCCTGAACGACAATGCATTGTAAGCCAGAAAGCAAAGATAGTCTCAGAAAGGGAACAGGAGCGGTGCCTGCTCAGCCTCCCGCTCCTCCTTACAGCCCCGAACACAATCCAGCCCACTCTGTAAGCTCCATTCCTTCCTATTAGTGCTGGCCTCTGTCCTGTGACCTTAACCTGCTTTGATTCAGCATGGGGGGTTCCCTGCTCTCCAAGCTTCCTTCCCTTGCTGCCCAGATAATAACCCCCTGCACAGGGATCCCATTATTCAGGGCCCAGGCAGCTGTAAATCCGGATGAGAAGCTAGGTAGAGGTCTTCACGGCTGCTGTCCTGGAATGTCTGTGAGGATATAAAGGCTGGCTGGCCTCTTTATCGGGGAGAAAGCATCTCCAGTGGACTGAATATATCATTAGCTGTTGCTCTAGTGCCTGAAGCTCAATGAATGAATCTTCTGCTGACTTGTGGGTCATTAATACCTTCTTCAGCATTTCTCAGCTGCTAATCAAGTACTTGAGATGGAAGTACTCAAAGACACATAACGAACGAAGCCCTGGCCTTACCCTTTAGCAATGCATATGAGATCAAGGTTAGTAGATCCTTTGACATCTCAGGAGGAGCTATGTGATGTGCGGCACGTGCCCCACAGGTCAACATGTCTGGTCTAAGCCTCTATGACCTGTGTCACAGATACCATCTCAACCTTTGCATCATCTCATGTCTGGACTCGGCTTCTATGAACTGTGCCATGGAGATCATTCCAATCTTGTGATCCCATAGATGATACTACAGGAAACACTCCAAAAACACAACAGGCTTTCTGGAAAGGGCACAAGACATAGGACATCACCATCCTATGACCCAGTGGAGACTCTGCTGAGTGCAGGCAGAAGGAGCACCTGTGTTTTTCATACATGTAAACCTTACTTTTGACAGCACCCTGCTCTTTGAATAAGCATGTAATAAAGCCAGTTTGTCATAGCTGTGCTTGCCAAAGAATCTCCTAGAAGGTGACCTATTTTCCCATATGATATAGCCAATTTTCTTATAGTGGCAAGAAGATTTGACTCTGAAAGCACGTGGGCTCTGGTGGATGATAATAGGACTCGCATCCTAACTTGGTCAGAAAGAGACATGAATAAAGGAGATTTATTATGAGCAAGAAATAGGAAAATGACAGCTGGAAATTTGAGGCCTAGGCAGGTGACATTCCAACGCTCCCCACTTTATGCCTTTACAGCACGTCTTGAACTCTCTGGACATTTAAGAGATATATTTACCAATCCGCTAACCCAGATCCCTTCTGTGGGAGCCACTACAATTAAGTTGTTTCACCCAGAAAAGCCAGACATAACCCGAGCAAGAACATTCTATTTTTGGAAAACCGAGCTGTCCCTCAGTCCCTGTTGATGTGTGTCAGGTGGTCTTAAGCATGCTATTTATGAGCTGTGAACAACAACGTGAAAATCTGGGCCCATCGTCCAGGGTTCACAGTTACTGGGCTCTATTAGAGAATCACCCAGCTAAATACATTCTGTCATATATCAAATTCCCTGGGGCCTTGAATCCAACGACATTTTTGAAGTCTTTTCTACTTCCTGCCTTTATCGCTTCTTAGGACAATATGTTCTCTGAGCTTAATTAAAGCTTTAACATAGCGAGAGTTTCTCTATTCGTCCAAGTAGTAACCATATTTTAAAATGCAAGTCTCACTTGGCAAAACAGGATTCAGTGAAGAGTCTGCCTTCCCTTAATAGTTCTGTTCAACAATTTATGAAACTTGGTGACGCCTGTCCAATTGCCAGCAGACCAGGGCTGCAGTCAACCCCATGGAAAAGGGAAGCTGAGCAAATGAACACTCTGCTCCTGATGGAGAGGAAAGGGGAACAGACTGTGACCAAGCCAGTCCACAACATCATCTGTGCCCCAGAAATGCTGCAAACATACAGCCCGAGTGAGTCATGAAGAGTGGAGGGATCCCTGAGTGACTGATCCTACATGGGCAGTCAGAACCACAGACAGGGTAGGGGGCAGCGCTGAAACCTCTTAAGTCAATACAGACGTGGAAACAGTTGGAGAGCAAATGGCCTGCCCACCTTCCTACTGTGAGCCAGGGATATTTAACAGAGATGGCAGCATGAAAAATACTGTGCATGTTAAATCTCATCTACGTACCTTTTTGCTACATCAGGTGGTTTCACATTCCACTTCTCAATGCCAAAGAGAATATCAACAAGTATTGTTTTTAGAGCAAAAAGCACATTTCACGTACACTGAATATACTCCAGATTGCAACAAACAAACAGGGCAATGTGTATAACTCTGGGAAAAGATAGTGCATTAATGTTCATAATAGCCCAAAAATTAACTAAAAAGCAGTAATAAAGAAAAAGGATGAGCACCTATGCAATATGTTAGCATTTCAAAATGTTGACAGATTCCCGGTGACAGGCTGCAATGCTTATCAGATAATGTTAGGGAAGAGGCAAAACATCAGAGGATCCCTGAGTGACTGATCTCACAGCATTACAAAGAAATCTACACAGCAATAACACAGAGAGAAAAGAAAGCAAAACACGAATAATGGCAGCTGTTCCTGCCATGACTGTCAAGGGATTATTTCTGCTTTGTGGCATTCCTGTTTCTTGAGTGCCCACAGGACCTTTGGAAACAGTGAAACAGTCAAAAGAAGCAGAAAGGGCTGTGGATACACAACAGCCACACTCGCCGATGGATAGAAAGAGACGGGTCATTTGCCTCTTTCTATGTAGTTCACTGGTCACAGAGATGCATAGCGTGAAGGCAGACAAAGGCAAGGCCCTCTAGACCTGAGGAACAGCCCAGTACTAGGCAAACAGCGGGTACATAACACAATGTACTTAAGGCAGGATCCGGGGACATTCAATCTCCTCTTCACACAGTCTTCATCCTTACTTTGCCTGGAAGATTAGCATCTTCAGAGTTTCTATTGCTGTGATACATGACACACAACTTGGAAGGAAAGGGTTAATTCAAGCTTAAAGTTCTACATCATTGTTTATCACTGAAAGAAGTCAAACAGGAACTAAAGCAGGGCAGGAACCCAGAGGCAGGAGCTGATGCAGAGGCTCGGAGGGGTGTTGCTTCCCTGGCTTACTCGCTTGTGGCTTGCTCAGTCCGCTTCCTTATAGCACCCTGGACCACCAGCCCAGGGGTGGTACCACTCACAAGGGGCTGGGTCCTCCCCCTTCAATATTCAGTCATGAAAAGGCATCACAGGCTCATCTCTAGCCAGTCTGGGAGGGCCATTTCTCAAGTGATGTTCCCTTTTCTGAAAGGACTCTTGCTTGTGTCGAGTTGATAGAAAATGATCTCAAATAGATCCTGCAGTATCCGCCTCAGAGATGCAGTAAGGATTGAAGGGAACAGTACAGCAGAGGACAGAGAGAATTGCCTTCTACAGACAACTGGTGACTGAGACTCCCTGAGGTCAAGACAGGTAAAGCAGGTGTCAAATTCAACACCAGAGGCAGACTCTGTACCTTGGCCCTTGGGCCTCAGTGAGCCACTCCTCCCTCTGGATCTCTGCCACTGACAAAGGCCACTTCACACCCTCCTGCTGAGCTGACACTGCCTAAACATTTCCTGACTTTTCCCCAGAGTCTTGTCTTCCCTGCTAGGACATGGTTAACCTTTCATGTCTACCTGTCTCCCGCCTCTCTCTTGCTTCCCTCTACTGGACTGACCATGCCTTCGAATTTCTCAGGCTTCCTACTGAGCCACCTGGAGATTTCTTCAATGTCTGCCACCTTAGGTCTCAGGGACATTTGTTCATTGATTAGCTGATTGAGCAGGTTAAAGAGGACAATGGTTCTATGTGCATCTTGGACTGCAGATGTTCTGTTAAAACAGAAGCCCTATGGGCCTAATGATCTTGCCAGCTAGGACACTAATGTGTGTCACCAGTGGTGACATTGTCCCCTCTACAATGAGCCACAAACCAATAAACTGGAGGTAACTGAGATATCAGGGATGTGTATCTAACTTCTCACTGGACCTGGGCTGACTATAGGCCCAGAGACAGGAAGGGCCTGACCACATCAAGTCCCACCTGGCTGCGGGGATTCTGTTCCAGTTTCAAACCTGCAGGTGAGGGTCTGCCACAATGACCTAAGACTCCTTCTGGCAAATCCAGACCACAAACCTCTGCCACGTGCAGGACATCCAGCAGGCCAGGCAGCCAGGAGGGGCTTGTTTACTTGATAAGACAATGTGGTGCAATAAAGGAAACAATCCCCTCTCCAGGAACAAACAATTCAACAGAAGCAGGCCCTGGAAGAAGACGTGTTATCCCAATGACTTCCTTTCGGTCTGAGCATGCTCTGAAGTGCTGCGTGTGGTACACTACAAACAGCAATGTGGGCTGAAGTCTTCCGGAACCATGGGAACTGCTGTAGACTTCTCACAGGTCCTAGCCCCCTGCCTACCCTGTACCTACCCTGTGCAGGTTTCCCCTCCTGCATTCCCGATGACTCTGCCTGCCCACAGTTTCCCAGCTTTCTCATCCTGAGTGGTAGACACATAACACACATGAGCAAATATTTGACGCTCTTCTGAAAAGAGCACTTTTCCATATGTGTGAGGCACCATCTCTTCTACTTCTTACATCCCGCTAAAGAAGGGACCCAAGAGCCTTGAATGAATGGATCAATGAAAAGAAGACCCTGCACGCTTGTCAGTGGATCAGCAAAAGCCCAAAGTGAAGCTCAACTCAACCACAGTATTTTGGAAATAGGTCAACAGTGGTGTTAGCAATTGCTTCCAACCTACATGGTGACAGATACCAGCTTTTAGGTGTATTTTTCGTGCAATGGTCTTACAGATGACGTGGCATCATCATTATTACTCCCATTTGACAGTCAGAAAATAAAGATCTGATGCTTACTCGAGGCTGAGAACACCGGAGAAATCTACTGAGAAAGCTTTATAAACCACTAAGGGGCTGTTGGAGTAAGGACTGCCTCGTATAACCACAATCCCAGAAAAATTCAAAACTCAAAGTATCAAGAGCCTTAGGACCAAATTGTAAAGCCGATGGTTCTATGGTACTCAGAACCCGAGGCCCAGCGGAATGACTGCCTTGAGTTGTCTTTTGCTAAACTGCTGGTTAGATGGCTCCCATCCTTCAATTTTATTTAATCAAAGCAAAGAATTCATAAGAATCCACGAGCAGTCATTCATCAGGCAGATTTAATATTTGATAACCCTGCAGTTTAATTTTTTATGGCTCTAGTGCATAGACGGAAGAGCTCCTGGGGAGGCTACCGCCATCCCGGGGAAAGAAGAGCAGCTACCCAAGGAGGACAGGAGTGGAGACATGGGGAGGCTCTGGTCCATGCCACATCCTCCCTAGGGCTAAAGGTTACAGGGGATTTTCTAACGAAAATCATGAGAGAAGATAAGATTTGGGAGCAGCAAACTGAGGACATCACAGGTCAGAGAGGGACTCAAGCCACACAAACACCCTTTCTCAGGAAGAGAACATAGCCTTCTTCCCATCTCCTCTCAGCCACATGGCCACAAAAATGTGTTACAACACAAAGGGAAGGACTTCCTGTTCATCTCTGCCAACTAGAGCACCTGGGGCCACTCAAACTCTTTCCTTCCTCTTCCAATGACACACCTCCTAGACACCAAAGTCTTCTTTTTATGTCAAGAGTTTCTTCTGGGGCCTGGGAGTCAACCAAGAAGAATAATTTGGAGCCACGAGCCCCTGGCAGACCCACTCTTCAGTGCACAATCCTCAGCCCTGTCATTAGCCTCCAAACTAAATTATAACAATTTCTGTCTCTTCTACCTCAAAATTCACCTCCTGAAATATACAACCCACTCTCATGTGTGTGTGTGTCTATGTGTCTCTCTGTCTTTCTCTCTCTCCCTCCTTGCCTCCTCCACTCCCCTTTTACTGCTCTGCCTACCGTGATACAGCTAGTATCCCCTCTCTTTCTCTCCCTTCCCTCCCTCTCCTCCCTCTCTGTCCTTCCTACTCTATCACGGTATGGCTCGTATCTAAGAACCTGACTGGTGTCTGATTAACATCCACCCAGATCATTTGTCTCGGGGTTTGGAAGGTGCTGTAGAAGAGACTCTTGTGCCAGAAGTCAGCATGCATTTTAGCTTTAACTTCTTCTTAGTCCCAGGGAATTTCACAGTTTAAGATCAGCCTCTGTGCCCCAGCCCTCCTTCCCCCGGCCCCTCCACGCCCAGGGAACAGTGTCTGCAGAGATCTAGCAAGTTCAGAAATGCCTCAGCAGACCTGAGCTCATTCATTCCTCCCTGTCCCTGTTCATCAGCAACCTAATGAAGAGGCATAATAGTGGCAGAAGTGCCCACTCTTTCAGCACAGAGGTGTGGAAGCAGGTGTGTGTGTGGTGTGTGTGTCGGGGGGGAGTGGGGGGAGTCAGGAGCCGTGCGCTCCCATCCTCAAGAGAAGTAGCGTCATGACTCTCTTGCCTCCACCTCCCCAGCCTGTCTCTGCCTTACACTCACCTACCAGGTCTTCAGGACTCACAACCCAACAGCAGATAGGACTGGCAAGACCTCTTATTGGAGATGGACATTTGGCCATTGAACCCTGCTGTGGAAAGACTGGGAGCGGTGTGTGGAGAAGAGAAAACACTTTGCCCATTTTCCTCACTTAAAAGTCTGGTGAAATTACGAGCAAGGATTATCTCCGCACTGGGACAATTCATGTTGTAAAAACAGCACTGGGATGTCAAAGGGAACAGGCAATTTATTTGCTGTCTTGGCACCACAACCTAAGCAATTATCATATCGGCTTAAGGACAGACTGAGCAGCCATCACCAGCTTCTCATCCTGGAAACCAAACAGGCTTTTCTTGAATCGCATGCGGCATTTTAATAAAGGGCTAACATGGGTCCACTGGGGAAGTACACTTTGGGCCAGGATCTGGCCTGAGATGACCAGGGCCAGTGGGAAAAGAAATGCCACAGGGAGCGAGGAATGTGGCTCACAAGACAAAGAGACTCTTGAAGTCCCAGCCTGCTGTGACTTTCCCCTCCTGCCTCATTTTCTGTTTGGACAAAAAGGATGTATTTTCTAGACAAAACATGGCAGAAACCGCCTCAGAAATGGCTCTAATATTTTCTCATATTTGATTAGTATTTTTAAGAGCAAGGGTGCTTTCAGAATGCCATCCTGTCTGATTCTGTTGAGTGGGTGTTGCTAGTCTTATTTTCTAGTCAAAGAGACCTGGGAGGTCACAGAAATCAACAAGGGAAGAATAGGGAAAGCAGACGTTTCTGGGTCCTCTTTTAAAAGGCAGCCTATCATAACGCAGGAATAATTAAAATAATGAAGGCACTTGGCACTTGCCATGTGCTCCGCCTGGCACTAAGGACTTTATTCCAGTTAGCTCCTGTTTCAAATCTTACTTGAAAGTTTATAGTATGCGGAAATCAAAGCTCAAGGACCTAGGAACTTACTTCAGGCAACAGAAGTAGCAGGAGACAGGCCCAGCATAGAAACCCTGCTCCTCCCCAAGTATCTACTAGAATGGTTTTCCATCTATGATAGCCATTATAATCACCTAGAAGAATGGTTGTCTGGTCAAAGGATGCTGGACACACACCAAGAATCTCTGAGGGCTGATGTGGAGTCCTCGGCATCTACACGAACAAGGAGTTCACAACTGATGCTCTCAATACTAGTGCGGGTTCCCTACTTAGAGAACTTCTGCCCTCTCTATCCTGTCCTTGCTCCCACCTCTCAACAGCCAGTGTGTCTGCAGGACACTCCATTAAACAGCATCTATGCATGACATTACAGACCAGAAGCTCTAAGTACCAGCCTAGGGATATGCTGAACCAACTCAACTAAACTCACTTCCGTTCTTCTAGAAGACAGTGGAATGTCTACTCTCTCCAGCTGAGCCATCTCACGATCATTACAACATGGTTTTGGAAAGACAGGGAGCATTTAATAATGAGTATCACATGTCTACATATCCACCATGTGCCACGCTGTAACCAAACACATATATGATCAGTGCATACAGAAATACTCATTGAAAGGGATGATGTAAAATATAAATTGATACTTAGATATTCCCTTTCTGTTTTATGAAAGATAACCTTGGGCATCCTGTTTTTGGAGAATGCTAATCTAGAAGCCATTTCTAAGGGTCAGCCATGACAGCCTGTGAACTGCCCCTTGTCCCTGAAGACCAACATCTCTGGGTTGGAGGACTGAGGAAAAATGTTAGTTAAGCCCCTAGAAAAGAGACCATGCCAATCTAAGACTCACTCAGGATTGAGCAGTCTCTCAGAACGCCAGATTTCAGTTAAACCCTGGCAGCCACAGGCCAACTGGAAAAACTGGTAGCTACGTGTGGACCCACTCACCTACCTTGACCTCTGCTGTGAGGTCCAGTTCACTGATTGCACTTACAAGTTGTGAGCCAATTTTTCTTTATCATGGCATCTTTTCTCCAAAGAGGCTGAGAAACATAAAGGTGTCCTGAAAGATAGCAGCTACCTCCAAAAACCTGTCATCTAAAGGCAGACAGGTGATGGAGCCCTCACCTGCAGAGGGCATGGAGGAGTGAGCATTGAGTCAGGGGTAGAAGGGTAATCCCTGGGATCGCCTCCAGGTAAAATGGATGGCGTTCAGATAATACTGTGTACCCCAGGACACCAGCATCCCTGGTTGTCTAATAATGTACAGTGACCATCTGGCATAAGTTACCCACGATTGAGGGGTCTCCCAGAGTACCAGATTTTAGATGCTGAAACTTTGGCAGCCCAGAGCCAACTGGAACAATTGGTAATGTTCAATGTGGACCATGTACCAGGCAGGGTTCAGGTGATGGAGTGTTTATCTTTCCCACATGGATCCTGACCTATGCTGTAAGGTATTCAGAGAGAGCTGGAAGGTGGCTGAGGCCAAACACAGTTCTCAAGGGTGATGTAATCCTACCAATATAGAGTTGATATAACAATAAAAAAATAAGCCATTTAGTACATCAAATGTCAACATCAGATAAAAAAAACAGATGCTGGAAAGAGCACATAAGGCAGGCTGAACTGGGCAGGGTGGATGGTCTGAAGGAAGCTTGGATACAGGAGGCTGAGTGAGCATGAAAGGACCACAACCTTTCCTCTATGTCACCTGCAACTCCCACCACCTCCTGCCTCCATCAATCACAGCAGAATGGAGCCTTCTATCTGAAGCCAACCCCTTTCTGCCCTTTGCAAATGCCACAGTTGCAGTATTCTTGTCTTTAAAATGGAAGCAAGCCCACCTGACTTGCATGATTTCCTAGAGACTGAAGGAAGCGGCCCACACACATATTTTGACACTGTATCCGAGAGTAAATGTTCCATCAGCCTTCGTAGTTCTTAACCTCTCTTGGCTCGCTTCCATCTGTTCACAAGCCTGAAGAATTTGAAAAGGACAGTGCTCTGCACCAGCAGTTCCACGCCAGTGAGATGTTAAAGTCAGCACAGAGGCTAAAGCTACTCCCGCCTGTCACTCCCAAAGCCAGCCAATGAGGTATGTGAGAAGAGAGTGAGAGAAACTAGCCTTCACCCCCAGCTCTGTTCGGACAACAAAAATGCCTTCAGCTTCCAACCAGAACTCAGTGTCCCACTCAAGTCATAGAGGGGCTCCCCTGGCTCCCCAATCAAGTTCTAAAGACAGAAATCTGTTTCAGGAAGTGTCCCCTCAGACCATGACAAGTCTCTGGCTAAACACTATCTCAGGACCGTATAAGACTCTTGGCAAAAAGCCTTCTGAGAGCAAAGAAGCTCTGGATGCAAAATGTCGCCCCAAACTTCAGGCAGCACACTGGTGATAGCATCAGGGAGGGGTTCTTCTTTTCAGGTCAGTGCTAGAATTAGACAAATGTAACAGGATTCAAGTGCTGAACCCCACCAGTAAGCCTGCACTTCAATTCCTAGGTCAGCTTGAGAGAGAAGCCACATGGCAGATAAAGGTAGGGACAGACGTGGAGAGATGTTACTATCCATCAAAGGACTCTATCCCTTGTCCTTCTCCCACACTTCCATCTGGGCTGCATCTTCAAGACAAAACCCCAGTAGAAGCAATTCGGATCAGGTGAGAGTTGGGGAGGGGTAATTACGAGTGGTTTTCGGGTTTTATTTTTTTTGAAATAGAATCTCATGTAGCCCAAGTTGGCTTCAAATCATATAGTCAAGACTATCATTGAATATTTGATCCCCCGAGTTCGCCTCCCAAGTGCTGAGGTTACCGTGTGCATCATCAAACTATGTAATCACTGTTAATGTGAAGTTCCTTCACGGTTGGGGCCACTGTTGTCAGTTAGGCATCACAATCTGGTAGGTACCCTATGAGGAATTTCTAATCTGTCAATAATTATTTTAATAATAGCAAACCTGAAGTATAAGGCATTCATAAAGGAACAATAACTTAGCCAGTCATTCTCAAAGTATGGCCCTGGAGCTGCAGTAGTACAGTAGTACCTGCCAAGTAGACAAAAAAGCCCAGCTCTTTGCCCCTACTCCAGATCTATGGTTCAGGGAGTCCTGAGGCCAGGGCGATTCCATGTGTTTGAGCATGGGGCAACAGCGCAGATATCCACTTGGACTTGAGAGCCAGGGATGTCACCTGTGCTATCAGACACCGCCGGTAAAATGTTTGTCTTCTGCAGGTAACTCCCTCAGCATACGCTTTTGAACATCTACCCCGTTAATCAATGACAGACACTGGGCATCAGATGGAGACTCGAAAGATGGCAGGTAGCGTGATAAATCTTCCAAGCAGACATCTTGGACGTTTCACAATTCTCAGTCCAAAGTCTCTTTTAAAGCAGCTCTAAGCCAACAGGAAGAAAGGGTACCAGACTGGGACTTTGGACAGCTAGCTGTTCTCCAGGAGTGGCTATAGAGGCAAGCTCTGTGACAGGAAGCATCCTGCTGTCTGGACTGTTACTAGGTGCAGGAGAGGCAGCTACACAGAAGCCAAAGGGCCTGACTGTCCTCTTTGGAGCCTATTGTCTGGACTGGCGAGGAAGCAAGGCATGAAGAGGACCAAGTGGTAAAAGGGGATCCTATTGGTCAGCAGGAGCTATCCTGAGCTTAGAGGGAGCATCACCATAGTCTGTGGTTTCTTTCCAGACCAGGTGCCACTGCCCAACTCTGAACTTTGCATCTTGCAAGCTGCAATCTCAAGGGCCACATGGGGACAGCAACCCAGGGCGAGAAAGTGCTGTAACCAGGGGTCTCTTGGCCCCTAGGGGCTGGAAGGCAGCAAGAGGGGACACTGTGCTCCTGGTTCAGCAGCAGAGTTGGCATGACTTCCCCTCTGCTCTGGTGTTCCAGGGACATCCGTCACTTGCTGACACTTAATTTGAACTATCCTTTAGTTATAAAAAGGGACTACTCACCGCCCTCTCAACTTGCAGACCATTTGGCCCAATGTGAATGGCCAGTTTCTCCCCAGTTGCTCCCCTGCCAACCCAGAGCCAGGGTGACTACTCACCTGCCAGTGTTACCACCCATCACTTCAACTACAAGAAAAAAAAAGACAGAAACCTTACTTATGTGAAACCCAAATGCAACAGGCCATGTATTTCATCTGCTCACCCTACAAACCTACTAGCAAGGTCAGAACAGGTAGACCTAGACTTCTCAAAACAGAACTTGCAAAAGCAGAAGAGAAAAGCCCTGGACAATGGCCTAGACTAAGATCTCATGACTATGATGAAAATTGATTTTTTTCCAGAATATGACAAAAGCTCCTAAGAACACAAGAAGTCCTGATCTCAAGTATTCGTATTTAACTTTGCCTCCTAATCCTGACTCAGAGATGTTCCTTGTCCTGGCAAGTCATTCTCTTCCCTTAGGGATAGATTCTCCATATCTGAACTTGGGAGGAGAGTCTCAACCCCAGCCCTGCTGCCATTTGGTCCAGGAAGTCCTTTAGGGAGGCAGCTGTCTCAAAATGATGGGACTGTGAACAGTATCCCTAGTTTCTCGTCCATCAGGTGCCAGCAGCACTCCTCTCAACTGTGCCAAATATGTCATGTGACCATTCCTCCTGCTTAAGAACCCTTGCAACCCTTGCATGGAGTGACTGTGTATCCTGATGTGTGCACGTAGATTTGTGAGAAAGATTCCTCTGACTACAGAACTTACAATGAGCCTAATACAGGATGTGAATTGTAATTACATAACAACTGTACAAAGTGCACCCCTACCCGATTTACCTCCTGTTTATCCAGCATTGCGAAACTGGCCAGCTAATGTCCAGCAAATAGCCCCAACTTTTCCAGGGCCTTGCCAAAGCAAGTCCTTGACAATACTTAAAAATGAAATTGCCAACAGCATGACAAAAGGCAATGACGTAGTGCTTCAAATCTAGGTTCTGTGGGCTCATAACCAATATGAAGACAATACCGGCAGCTATGTATGCACAGGGTGCTGCTACAGCCATGACTATGCCTGGGAATCCTCCCAGCAGCCCCAAGAGGTTGATGCTATGCCAAATCACATTCAGCAACTGAAGAAACAGGTTCAGAGAGGGCAAACGTTCTGCCTAAAGCCACAGAGTCTACTTGACTTTAAACCTAGGATTTTCCCACTATAGCAATGCACTTTTTAGATATAACTTCTGCGGGGAACAGGGCTGGGTGGAGGGGGGGGTTCCTGATTCTCAATTCTGGATAAAAATTCATGGGCTGTATTCTCCAGAGTCATTAAAAGCCAGCAAACAATGATCTGGCAAAAGTGTTAAGGGAATCTTTTGCACACCAAGAACTCTACTTGTCATGGGGCTGCTACACACAGATATCCTAATTTATGACAGGGTCATGGCTCAGAAAGGCATCATAAAATACTGTAAAATATTGTATGTAAGAATAGCATGTACTATATAATCTAATAACCAGTGGGGCTCATCCTTGCAGACTTCAGCCTGCCCAGAACACACACCTCCACTCCCCTTGGACAGAATCACCCATCGTGATGTCAGTTTGGTAATATCTGCTGACGATGTCACAAGATCCAGGGGACACTCCCTTAGAAACAAAGCACAGAGTGGTTATTTGGGCACACACACAATTAATACAGATAAAAGTACATGGGGTTTGAAGAGTGTTGGAAGCCCTGAACTAAAACCAGTAGCTAGATAGACATTGACCACACTACACTAAATATAATGGAGTCACCTTGGGCCCCACTAAGAGCTACAGCTCATGGCTGCTGCCCACCATCATGAGGCACACTCATGTCACACATCCTTCACTGGAAGGAGATGAAACTTTGAATCCAGCATCCTGAGTCAGGTGTCCAAACAACGCACCAATCTGTAAACATCCCTCCACTAATTAATGCTACCTTGAACCTCTTTGTAACTCCAGCACCTGTTACAGAGCCAAGGTCACGGCAGACACCTGCACAATGAATACGTACTTCTCACGAAGACCCACTTCTCTTGGCTATAAGCAGTGATTACAGGGAAATTGACTGTCACCCTCACGTGACCTCAGTCCGGCACCCTAAATTCTTCAGCAGTACTGTTCCTCAGCTTTGGGAGCTTGCTTGAAGGATTTCATGCTCCCTTGGGTGATATTAACAAGTGGTTATTTGGGAATTTGAGTAACCCTGGTTGCCTGATGACCGAAAGACTGGTCTGGGAGACCCCTGAAGAATTCCTGGAGCTGCTCTCTGGAAAAACAAGTGTTCACACCTTCAGTTACTAGGTCACCTTGAGCGGGGCTGCCACACTGTTCTGTGGCCCAGTTTCCCCCTTGGACAGCACGGGAGAGATCCCCCCCTCACGACGTGCTATTATTACCTGGCATACCAAGGAATGAGGTCAGCACCACAATAAGGCCACCCCGCCTCCAATATTCTTCAAAACTCTGCGCCTTGAGGTAGGACAACAAGGCCATAGAGGAGAGCACTCCACTGCCAAGAGCCACCGGACAGAAGAGAGAACTGCAGGGTGGCCCAAGAGATACCATCCCAGCACACAGAGCAATGACAAGGGGAACCACAGGACAAAGAGAGTAGAGAATGGGCCTCACCCTGGGAAAGATGGGCTTAAAAAAACCATCCATACATACTACCTTCATCCCCACCAGTGCAGAGTGTAATTTTAGTAGCCAATCGCCCCAGCAAAGTACTGTGCAAGCAGTTATTTTGAGAAATGCTATTAGCCACTGGGTTATTTTTAAGGTCCCTTGTGTGACAGGCATTTATGACACAAACAGCAGCTGAAAGGCAGTAAACCCATAGCTTCGGATGCAACCAGAGGCCAAGGGTTAGTACCTCAGAATAACCCCCAGCCCCATTTAGGTGGAGGGAAGAAGCATGCATCTCACGAGCCCTAACCCCTCTGCCACTCTGGTAGCTCCTGCTCCACTCTCCTGCGACTATGGGCTGCTGCTATGGAGAAGTAAGAAGTCACTCTGACCGGGACAGTCAAACTGTTAATGACAACCCTCAGGGTCTACTCATAGGTCAAACTCCACACAACTAAAGATCATCCCCCATGGCCTTTTCCCGGCTCTGTGCCCTCAGACCCTGCTCCTAAAACACCAGCCTTCAGCTCTCTGTCTTCCCTCAGGTGCCCCTCAATTAAGGAGCACCTCACAAAGAATGTCCCCTTCTCGTCTCTAATAACCCGGCTCCCATTGATCTCTAAAACTCTGACCCCACTCATAAAACAGTTGTAATATTTGCCTGTTGGCCAATGTTGTAGTATTCTATTGTACAGTATGGTGACTACGGAGAACAGCAATGAATTACATTTTAAATATCTAAAATTCGGATTGCCAAATATCTCTCCATAAGGGAGTAACCAAAGTTTAAGGTGGTGGATATTCTAATTACCTCCATCTGATCAACAAACACATCTTTATGTGTACTGAAACATTATATTGTACCTGCAAGTATGCAGAATCATTATCATGTACACTAAGATATAATTTATACTGTATAGGTAGCTTTTACTTTGGGTCAGTTTTATGAACACTGCCGATGCCGAGTGCTTACCTTGGGCCAGGCATCACCCAAAGTCATTTACAAAGTTTGAGGGATTCTTCTAAGCATCCCAGCCAGTACTTACCACCTCACCCCAATTTTAACAAAGAGGAAACTGGGCCCACGAAAGCTATGTGGAGCTTCCTTGCAGGTTGCTCTCTATGTAAGGTATCGGGGCTACTGAAGTCACAAACTCAGAGGAAGACTACTTGGGTTAAAGCTCAGTTCTTCACTTAGAACCTCAGGGAAATTTCCCACAACCAATTTGTGCTTCCATCTTTTTCTGAGCTCCCACATAGAGTGGATGAGCAAACTGTGACCAAACCCCTTTGCCAGTGCCTGGCACCTAGCAGTGGAGGTGAAACGCCAGCAGGTTTAGAGTAAGAGTAATTGCTCACCTACAATGCACCAGGAACAATTCTAAAGCATTCTGCATGCATTACCTTATTTGATGCTCCAAAGACCTTGTAAAAGTTTACAGAGCAATCAAGCTTAAAGAAGCAAAATCATTCACCTAAGGTCAATGCTAGAAGGTGGAAATTTGAACCAAGCATTTGGACACAAGCCTGACTTTATTAACCCAGATTCTCTACTGCTTGTCTTTGCAAACTCATCATGTCTTTAGGGTCCCTGCTGCTCTTGGAACTGAGATGGCTCTTTAAATACACTGTAGGCTCTGGCAAGGCTTGCTGACTACAGAACCTGCCTGTGGGCCAAGGGTCTGCAGCCCCTTCCAGGACGCCCTTTACCCATCATCCTGACAGTACCCAGAAACAAATCTCATGCTTAAAAAGCAGAAGCAATGCAGTAGGACACTTAGAAATGCCTCGCTGGGATTCAGGATGACATCAAGCTACCCACAGAGATCCAAGGCCCGAAGGTCAGGCATCTGGTCCTGGCCAGCCAAGGCAAGCACCATGGCATGCAGGAGAAGTCCAGACTTGTGGGCATCAGATGTGAGTTGGAGAGAGAATGAAGGGGAAGGCGATTCCAACTGAGCCATGCATGCGAGTGAGCTGTGTGTAGTTCCAGTTTTAAACACCAGGCAGATCTCGAAAGCTCAAATGCCCTCCTACAGTTGCCTACAAAAAGCCAAAAGTTTAACACCATACCAATCAATCAACATAGATGTGCTGGGAGGAGAGTGTGCCCAACCCAGAGCAGGGAGCTTAGGAGCTGAGGCAAGAGAGTCATTCCTGGCCCAGTGGGTTTTGACCTCAGCCAAGGGAAAGAGCAGCACTTCTAAGAATATTCACTGTAGGAACCAGTAAACTCTGATGGGATGACCATTAGTTTACCATTTTCCTGTGAACCTGCTATGTGCCAGGGGACTTCTGTGTATCCCAGAGCCTGGGTACCTTCCCTTGGCAATGTTAGTAAAACATCTGACACAGCCCCCCACCCCCGTAAACAGTAGAGGAAGATGGCCCCAAGTAAATGCCCTTGCAGACAGAGAGGTCTGGCCATGTGGAAGTGTAAAAATCAACTAAAGCACCTAACATTACAAAAGTGATGATCAAGCCAGGCAGAGGTGGTGCA
>NW_004949119.1:5172430-5175497 GCF_000317375.1 Microtus ochrogaster
CACGCACGCACGCATGCACAAGGAAGGAAAGGACAGCCACAGCTCCAGAGTGGCAGGTGCTATGAGAGAAAGTTGGCCATAGCAGAGGATTCAGTGCTAAAAAGACTCATCACATTGTACTTGACTTTGAAAGGCAGCCTCTGCTCAGTCTGGGAGTCTCCTCAACAAGAGTCACAGACTTCATGACTCAATGCCCTCTCCAGCCTCAAGCTGGGCAGGATAAGTGTTTGGTAGTTGCTAAGGAAGGTTATGCAGAAGGCTCGCCCAGCTGCCCAGCTGGGCTTGACACACATATGCCCTTATTTAGGGCAGCCTGACTACCATGTTCCCAAAGCTTTGGCTTGGGGAATTGAAGAGGAGCTGGGCAGAGAGACACACAGGAAGGAAGGTATACAGTCCTTAGCACAGATCATGGTTTGTGCTCTCTGCCCCTGGGAGCTGCCAAACTAAACAGGCTTGTCATTTCTGAATAGTTCAGGGCCTGGATCACACAGATCTGATACCAACAGAAGTGGTTTTCCAGGGAGAAGGAAAATGACACCTTGGAAGTTTGGTGTGTTTATTTTTAAAGGGTCTGTCACTGAGTATACACAAGGGTAGCTTTAAATCCCAGGTACACTCTCTCTTATTTCTGATTCTCCATGGCCCAAGATTAAGGTGTCCTGTTCTACAGGACAGAACCTGGTGGGTTCCCAAAAACAGGACATGGCAAACTCTTTGTGACTTTCTACACTCTTTGTGACCTGAACCAACAAGCATATTAGCCCAGTAAGTATCCATAACCTCCCAGTCTCTGCCTTCTAGAAAGATCAATGACAGATGAGAAAATTACATCTCTATGTATCTACATCTAGAATGTTCCTCTGAGAAACCAACAGGAAAAACCCAATGAAAACAGATATCCCGAGACACCCTCAGAAGCTAGGAACCTATGGGCCCAACCATTAAAGAAAGCCATTATGTTTGGAGACAGAAAATAGAAGCTACCTTGGTCATCCTCACTGGCTAAGAAAGAACAGAGCTGCCCAGATCAGTAAGGTCTGCACAAGGAGGTGAACCAGGCTGGGACAGAGAAGTTGCCAAGGCAGGACTCCTCTTGCCCTTGTGGAGCCTATGATTCTACAAAAGTAAGTGTGTGTGTGTGTGTGTGTGTGTGTGTGTGTGTGTACAGAAAAGCCCCCAGGAATCACATGACTAGTATATCAAAGGAACCCTAGCTGGGGACAGGGGGCCTCTCCCTGACAGAGCAGGTGGCAGCTCCAGGAAGGAGTTTGAGCACAGTTTGTACCTGGCATGGTGGCCAAGTCAAACAGCAAGCCAGATGAAAACAGTTGGCATTCAATACAGTGGCTTTCCCAAGTCAGGAAAGTGCTGTGGGCACTGGCCTCCTACTGGAACTACAGATGGGCCTAACTCTCTGGGGTGGCTGCACCATGTGATATGCCCTTCCTTATCCCGTGCCCTGGTGGCAGAACCACACAGCATTCTCCTGCAATGAGGGAAGTCGGCCCTCCCTGCTTGTGGGCAAACACTGACTGCATTCATGATGAAAGCCACAAAAGCGGCCATCAGTCCTGGGAAGACATGTGTAAACACCCAAGGAGAAAACACAGAGCTCAAAGGAAGGCTGAACAAAATGACGGCCCAGCTGGCTCCAGTTGTCGCCCCTGTAATCTCAGCAGGAGTACCCCCAAAGAATTGGAGGCAGCTTTGACTACACAGTGATCCAGGCCAGTCTGAGCTACAGCATAAGCTGGAGAGGTGGCTCAGTGGTTAGAGCCCTTGTTATCCTCATAGAGGACCTGAGTTCAATTCTCAGTACCCATACTTAGCAGCTTACAACCAAATGTAACTCCAAATCCAAAGGGATCTGATGCCCTCTTCTGATCTTCAAAGGCACACACACACACACACACACACACACACACACACACACACACACCTACACATAAGTAAAAATAAAGTAAGTCTAAAACACAAAAGTGAAAATGGAAAAACAAAAAGAATGACTCCAGAAAATCTTAAGGTCCTGCCCGAGGGCACCGGCTCTGCTGCCCAATGAGGACTCAGATCCTAGCTCCACCTTTCAAGAGAAGTGCCTGAATGAGGCTGGGGCTCGCAGCACACATTCCTCCAAGTCATACCTTGAGCACAACCAGAGCTCATGGCTCGCAGCCTCACTCTGCAGAGTCAAGAAGGAACACACAGCAGATAAGTTACTCCGCACAGGGCTCGGGGAACAACTCCTCCTGTCTGCACTCAAAGCCGAGAGCACTTGGCTGTGATCACAAGCACTCCCAAGAAGAGGGGGAAGATACGGAGAAACAGATGGAGCGCTGAAAATCTGGGTGCCCAATCATACAAAAAAGCTCCAGGAAGCCAAATCAGTATGAACAGAAATGGGGGGGGGGGATTAAAACACACACACACATACACACACACTTTCCAGACCTGGAAATAGACATGGCTGTGGTCAAGGGGCATCCAGGGCATTAAGCAAATGTGTCTTCTGACTCCGTGGTTGCCAATCAGCAGCACCTGAGCAGAAGATGTCAGCTGACCTTTGGAAGGAGGAAGAGCCAGCTAGTGTCTGACCTGGTCCCAGAACACAGCAGCAGGGCCTCACAGTGCTACTAGCCTTGGAAGAATGAGATGCCGAGGCTGCCGATATGACTCAGTGGCTGAGGATTTGCTTAGCCCAGAGGGGGTCCTGTGTTCCACCCCTACCAGTGCCACCTAAGCAAAGGCAGAAAGTACAATGAATCAGAAGCAGTTGTTCCAGAATGTTCTATAGGTGGCAAGAAGTTCATGTGTATAGTTCAGACATTGTTCAAAACCAAAAATTCAGTAAGAGTAGATGTTGATGGTAATAGAACTCTAGCAATTAGGCCTAAGATCAATTAAGGTTAAAGAATTATCAACATTGGCATCACAAATAAAAATTAACAGAAAAGCTAAGACTTAGAGGACATAAGCCAGATGGTGGTGGCGCACGCCTTTAATCCCAGCACTCGGGAGGCAGAGGCAGGCGGATCTCTGTGAGTTCGAGACCATCCTGGTCTACAAG
>NW_004949119.1:5175602-5185330 GCF_000317375.1 Microtus ochrogaster
AGAGGAGAGAGGAGAGAGGAGAGAGGAGAGAGAGAGAGAGAGAGAGAGAGAGAGAGAGAGAGAGAGAGAAACATAAAGACAATAGAAGTTTAAAATATAAGGCTATATAATCACAACCCTGACAGCAATGTTTTTGGAGGTAGAGTATAGTAAAAAAGACAATTGCAACAAGAGATAACATGTCACCCTGTGCATTAGCTACCAGCATAATGAGACCAAATGGCACCCATTGTACCTAGGGAGCAAGATAGGTAAAGCCAACATTACCATTTTCTAGAGAAAAGTATAAGATAAAAATGTAATGTCCTATTATAAAGTGACAACTGGGGTTTCAAAGAAGAATTTAAAAAGGGGAAAGGAACAAAATCATATTAACTATAAGAATAAAAATAAATGATATATTTTATGTAGCATAAAACAGTTGGAATAATACATGACAATTTAATACATGAAATTATGTGTTTTGTGTAAGAAATATACCCTGAACAGAATAATAAAATAAGGTTAAAAGTAAAAGAATGACCCAAAGTATGTCAGGCAAAAACTAAAGGCCAGGCTGGGGCACTAGAGAAAGTAAAACTCAGAACAAAGGATATTAAATATGATTATGTGGAAGCCAGGTATAGGAACGAACGTGGAGGAGGGAGTTCAAGAGTTTAAGGCCAGCCTGATCACACAAAATGACTCTGTCTCAAAATCATAAATGATAAGTAATTCCCAGAATGCATGTAAAGAGCCAGGCATGGCGGTGTGCACTGTAATCCCAGCACTGGACAGACAATGAGAAGACCTCACTGCCCAGCCAGCCTAGCCTACGTGACATGCTCTCGGCTAGTAAGAAACCCTTCTCGACAAACAAGCTGGAGACAAGACCTTAATAACCATGCCCAAGGCAGACCTCTGGCCTTTACACAATCACACGCACACACGCATGCATGCATACATGCACACACTCATACACACAATACACATCTGTGTATAAACAGAGAGAGATATGTCCAATGAATAACATATGAGAATGCAGGCTGTTTCATATTGCTAGAATATAATCCAAAATGAGCATCTAAAAGCTAAAAACCTTTACACACCAAGGACGCAGATGACAGAAAACAAACAGTACAAATGGCAGAAGCACAGTGGCAAGAGGAAACGTCCTCCACCTGCAATTGCTTCTTCTAAATTGAGTCCTCGGGTTAGACACAATTGTGAATGCTCAGAAGGATGCCATTCATGGTAAACTCAAGTAACCAGTAGGGATGTCAAGCTTCTAGAGTGTTCTGCAGATGTGGAAACAGGGACAGGAAGCTGAGTAAGGAGTGCAAGGAAGGGTGAGTTTGACACCACCATCACACGGAAGTGTAACACAGACTCCACTAGAACCAACCCCTCAGGAAGGGTGAGTTTGACACCACCATCACATGGAAGCGTAACGCAGACTCCACTAGAACCAACCCCTCAGGAAGGGTGAGTTTGACACCACCATCACATGGAAGCGTAACGCAGACTCCACTAGAACCAACCCCTCAGGCAGTTCTAGTGCAGGTTTGGGGCTGAGCCAACTGGCTTGATGAAGTCCAAGGCTCTAGGAGGGCCAGAGTCAAATCATGTCCTATTCCACCACTGCTAAGTGGCTTCAGTCAATTGGCTCAGCTCCCTGGGGTCTAGGATTCACCCTTCCTGAACAGAGATGAACACTAGCGCTGTCCTCTTGCATGGCTATGGTTCATTCAACCGCAGCCTGCAGCAGGAGTGCTCACTTAGACCTCCCTCTGGCTTCCAAGTGCAAGGCAGAGCAGAGTCCTGAATCCCACAGCTCATCTCCACCCCTCAGCTCAGTAAATCTTCCTGCTGCACCCACTCCCCTGGGCCTGTGCCCCAGGAGGATAGAGCGCTCCTGCGTGCATGTGTACACGCGTGGGCGCGCGCGGGCGCGCGCGTGCGCACACACACACACACACACACACACACACACACACACACACCCCAAAAGCAGATCACTGCTGTGTCAGAGCTGGGTCTTTGCCTGCTGCATTAGGCGATGCTGTCTGTATTTCCCCTCCCTGGGGCTCTCCAGCTGGAGCCTGAAGCTGAATGACTCACTCATAGAGCCTGTCATCCCTGCCTCCTTCCCCTCCCACATGGCCTCCATCTCTGCCTTCCCACCCAGATCCTCCCCACTCCCAGCACAGGCGATCTGCAGTGTCCTGTTCCGACCAAGGCTGATCTCCGAGGAGGCCAGGGAGCTGGCACCCCGTGTCCTGTCTGGGAGGTTTCTTGCATTTGCCTTATGCCATAGGCAAGGGACTAGCTCTGACATGGAAATAAACCTGAAGGAGGGCAGAGGTAGCACATCTTCCTGGGGCACAGGCACAGAGGAGCAGGTGCAGAAGAGGGTTCACTCAAGTGGGCGGGCCAGAAGAACAGTTACGTTCAAGCTCTTCTCTGTCGCAAGCGCAGAATCAGAGGGAGCTATCACTGAGCATCTCGCTATAATGCTGGGTGAAGGAACCATAAACACACACTGCCACCCACACAGAGAGGGGAGGGGTCAGGGCAGACTGAAGCTGAGACCACACAGCAGACCTGGAAGCGGACTGTAGTCAGGGATATCCTAGTTAAATCAAAATGCCCTGTGGGGCAAGAGATGACTTTCATTCATTAAAATGCAATTCATTTATGACCGGTGCCATGGATTCCTCTGCTGCTGACGACACCAAGCATAGGTCACACACTACAGCATTTGCATAGCTGCAAGTGCCCACAGCAATCACCGGGATGACCCCTCCTGCTAAAAGAGACCTGGAAGCACAGAAGTTGGTCAGGCAGCCCTGAAGTCACAGAACCGAGTCATCCACCCATGAGTTCTAAATCCCATAGCGATTTCCAAAGCAAGTTTCCAACTATTGCCTCGTGTTGCCATTAAAACCTAACGGTAATCAGGAGAAGAGATCACGAGGCGCGCTCCCCCGCACTCCCACTCATCGAGTGACAGCACTATTTTCCACAGGGAATCCACCTCAGCGCCCTTCATTCATGAGCACTTGTACCGAGGAAGATGAGCAAACTAAGGTTGGCTCTCACGTCACCTGCCTCTGCCCTGCTTCCCCTCTGAGAATGTTGCCTCTTCCTACCTTTGGCTGCTCACCTGACCCAAGCACCTAGTTCCTTCCTCCATGAGGTTCTCCATGCAAACGTCCTTCTCCCTTGCCCTTCCTCATCCTGGATTCTCAGACTATTTCACTTGATCGTCCTTATATTTATAGCTGTGTCTGTTCTGTCAGGAGACATTGAGGCCTCATCCCTATCACACTGTAGATACTCAGAGAAAGTAGGAAATCCTGAACTCTTGCCTCAGCCTCACAGAGTTCCAATTTGACCTCAACCGCTTATCCTCCCTCCATGATTGGTCATGCCATGTAGTATCATGCATGGGTCCTCAGTTTTCCCTCCTGGGAAATGGCAATGAAAATTACTGTCTTCCTAGGCCTCTCTAAGGATTACACGAGACTGCATGTACTAAAACTCCGAGCATCTCCAACACAATGTGAACCGACTATGCCTGGTAGCATGATCCTATAATCCAATCACTGGGCATGGTGGTGCATACCCCTAATCCAGCACTTAGGAGACTAAGTTCAAACACTGCGTAAACTACAGAATTAATTGAAGGCCAGCCTAGATAATACAGAGAGATTTTATGTAGGAAAGAAAAGAAAACTATTTGTCTTAAGGGTTGAGAGAGTATCTGCATAGTAAGTCTCTAGGTTCGGTCCCCAAGGGTGCCAAATACAATGTACTAGAGAGCATCCTGGTAAAAAATGATGAGATCAACCACAATGGCTAAAGCACCATCAGTACATAATGTAGACTTTTCCATTCAATTCTCCAAGGTTCCTTGGCCATGCCACTAAGAAAGAAGACAAGGAGTTGCTTTGGTTAAAATACTAGCACAATATCAGCTCTAAGTTGGGGGCAGGGGGAGGGATAGTTAATAAAAGACTTTTGGTTTTTAAAAATGTAATAATAAAACCTATCTTCCAGACAAAAACTACCCTGAACCGAGTTTTTCTTTTCCCCATAAAGAATCTTATGAATCCCAGACCTGGAACTCACTATGTATCCCGTGACTGACGTGAACGTATGATCTCCATTCCTTTCGCTCCTAGTGATGGAATTATAGGTGTACACCATGTCTACTTTATGCAGTGCCAAAGACTGAAGCCAAGGCTCAATGCATGCTAAACAATCCCTTTATTAACTGAACTAAAACCCCAACACTGGGTCAGTTCTTCAGAACAACTATGTCCCCTTCTCCCTTCTTGGAGCAGATTTGAGATGCAAGGTCATTCTGTCACTTATTAAAAAACGTTTCTCTGTAGTGTCTGTCCATCCACTCAGGTGAGGTATTCCATGAGGTCAAAGCTTTAGTTGTAGGCTCAGTAAGGCTTCAGAAAGGTCCAGTTACTCCATTTTAAGTTTAAGGGGTCATGAATTCACAAAGTTTGCAAAGGTATTTCCTAAAGGTTCTGAAGAGACCCTCTGGTGCCAGTTGCCTGGGAGCATTATTGGACCTACTTCCTGCATCCACATATCTAACAGTGGCCCAACTCATATGCTCCATGCCCAGCACCTACAATGCACTAGGTCAGGTTTGTGCAGGTCATTGTGAATGGTCTTCCGCCCTCAAGAACCTTCCATCCAGGGCTTGAAATGTAGCTTAGCTGGTAGAGAGCTTGCCCACCAAACAAGAATCTCTGGGTTCAATCCCAGCACCCCATAAAACTGGGCATGTGTGATGTCTGAATGAAAATATCCCCCATAGGCTCATAGGGAGTGGCACTATTAGGAAGTGTAGCCTTGTTGGAGTAGGTGTGACCTTGTTGGAAGAAGTATGTCACTGGGTGTGGGCTTTGAGATTTCAAATGCTCAAGCCAGGCCCAATCTTTCTCTCTTTCTCTCTCTGTCTCTCTCTGTCTCTCTCTCTCTCTGTCTCTCTCTCTCTCTGTCTCTCTCTCTCTCTGTCTCTCTCTGTCTCTCTCTCTCTCTGTCTCTCTCTCTCTCTGTCTCTCTCTCTCTCTGTCTCTCTCTCTCTCTCTCTCTCTCTCTCTCTCTGTCTCTCTCTCTCTCTCGCCTACCAATTCAGATGTAGAACTCTGAGCCACCTCTCCAACACCACGTCTGCCTGCATGCTGTCTTATTTCCCACCATTATGACAATGGACTAGACCTCTGGAGCTGGAACTAAGCCCCAGTTAAAGGATCTCCTTTAAAAGAGTTGCCACAGTCGTGCTGTCTTTTCACATCAGTAGAAACCCTAACTGAGATAGCATAGTGGCATCTACCTATAATGCCAACATAGAAGGTGAAGGCAGAAGATGGGAAATCCAGGATCATCCTTTGTGACACAGTGAGTTTGAGGTTAGCCTGGGCTACATGCAATCATGTTTCAAAACCCAAAACCACACTTGAAACCACTTCTAAAGAACCATAAGAAGACAAATGGCTGATGGTTCCCACATCCAAACGCACAGAAGGCTCTGTGAGACTATCCCCTTAGCTACAGGAAATCGTGTCAGAAATGACACATCTTACTGGAGTTGTCATTGCAACTATCCTCTGCATTAGGGATTTTGTCATTTAACAGTTTAGACAGCACAGAAGGTACATGTCATCTACCAAAGTTCACTTTAGCTGAACGGCGTGGGAAGGTGCAGGAGGGCAGGGCACAGGTTGCTGGGTAAAACGTGTCTCTCCTCAGGACGGCAGGGCACAGGTTGCTGGATAAAACATGTCTCTCCTTGTGGGAGTTCGATCTGCTATTGTTTCCAGTTTCCCCTGCTTTGTTATCTTCCTGCCTGACCAGACCTGGTTGCTTTTGCTTCTGCCGATGCTGTCACAGGAAGCTGAGCTCCACGAGCGCTATAACGTATGTATTTCTCGCAGTGGTATCACATATTCAGCATTCATTTCTCTCTACTGGAAAGGTAGAAAAGTTCTCCCCTCTGCCCCAGTTGTCCTCTCCCTGTGGCGTCTGCACAGCTGGAAGAAGCTGAGCCCAGCTCCATCCACCTCTAAGTCTAACTTGTGGCCTTGGCTGTCTCTAAACCCAAGCAGCCATGGCCAGGGAGCTGGAGCTGGGGGAACTATCAACTGAGAAGGCTCCATCCAGCTCTTATCTTTTAGATTAAGAAAGCAAAGAGTTAACATTCCCTCTTAGCTCACGGGACAGTCTGGAGCTGGAAGCAAGGACAGGCTTTTCCTACTTCAGGAAGACTCTGGTATTAGCTGAAACTTGTTGCCATGTGCTTGGTTAACCCAACCTAGCTTCATGCTACAACCCAACAGGAAGAGCCTGTGAGTGCAACTCAAATATCAGAGGAGGGTGGAAATAAAGGTTGATACTATGGGACCCCTTCAGTCATTGATCCATTAGGGCATCAACCCTTCTAGGCTACTTACCATGTGCAGGGTACCTTACTCCGCAATGTGGAACACTCACAGTGGATCAGAGCCTCATAGAGTGAGAGGAAGTGAGGTTGGAGTCTATAAACTCTAACAGAGGGCATAGAGATGTGGAAATGGGGCTACCTAGAAGAAAGCTGATTTGTTAGAAAACAGAGAGAGGTTGATTCTTGGAACATCAGAAGCAAGCTACTGGGGAAAGGTGGTCATGAACAAGTGGGATTTCAAGCTAAGCAAACAAGGAAACAGAGAGAATAGACTGCACTAAGCCAAGAGGCAGTAAACAGAGGGGAGTGGACAGTGGGCTGGAGTCCAGAGACAGAGAGATAAAACAGGAAGGAATTTTGAAGACCTTTGAAAAACGAAGAAAGGTTTCTGTTTCCCTTTGGCTAACAAAGGGCTTGTGAAAGAATATTTGATGAGGAATATGATATAACCAACGTCTGGAGAGCTCAGTCAGCTAGTGAGATTGGGTCCTGAGAAAGGCGAGTCACGGGGCCAGCTGGAAGACGACTACAATGGCCAGAGCAAGACCAACAGGGGCTTTGGCAGGATGGGAAGCAGCAGGGAAGAGGGAGAAGGCACTGCCAGGATCTGATTATTAACTGGACAGCAAGAAGGAAACCCTAAAACCACATGTCTTCAGGGAGGCCATTTTGTTTTCCCTTTCTCTGTTTTGTTCTTGGGGAATGTAGTGTGTCCCCACCATCACCTCTTGGGGAATGAAACCCCTTCGACTCACATGGGGAGCAGAATTAAGGGCACCAATAGGGGCTCTTCAGGACAGAGCTGGACCTATGACTCACCCTGGCTGTCTGCCACCTCCCTACTGAGGAAGTACAGCTAAAGCTGCCTTTCTAGAACATTCCAGAATCAAAAGAGGGAGTCCTGTCAGGACTTCCTTTACCCAAGAGAAACTAAGGATGCATCAGGGTGCGTGTTCTTAAATACAGAATGTGTATAAGGACGAAGAAGAGGGAGAATGAGAAGGAGGAGGAAAGGGGGAGGGAAAGGAGAGGAGGGAAAGAGAAGGACAGAGAGGAAAGAAGGAAGAGGCGAGGAGATGAGAGAGGAAGTGGAGAAGACGGTTTAGAAGCGAGAGGAGAGGAGGGAGGAGGGAGACAAGAGGGTGTGGGGACAAAGGTTCCCTTGCAGCCTTGGGCTCCCAGCCTTCATCCTCCTCCTTGCTCCTCCCTGGACCATCACAGAGCTTCATTCTAGAATAGTCCATTCAATCCAGACCAATGTTTATGCTGTCAGCTCAAAATAAGAACAGAATGCTATTTCTCCAACAGGTTGTGGGAAGCCAATCTTTGTTTCTATAATCTGCCAAAATAATTTAAATTAAAAAAAGAACTATATAACTTCTAAATTGCTTTCTTTTTCTCTCTGCTGTTTTCCTTGCTCCTCCCACCCATCTCCTTCCTCTCCCCCACTTCTTACTAATGTTCTCCCTCTCCTCAGAGTGTGTGTATGTGTGTGCACGTGTGTGTGTGCACGCGTGCGCGCGTGTGTGTGTGTCTGTGTGGTCCTAAGACTCATGTAGTCTTAGGACCAGAGGCCAACCTTAGCTGTCATTCCGCAGGCACTGTCCCTTTATTTTGTTTTTGTAAGAAAGGGTCTCTTTAGCCCAGGGCTCACCAAGTATGTTAGGCTGGTCAGCAAGCAGCAAGCATTCCACCTGCCTCTGCCTCAGTCTCAGTACTGGGGTCACAAGGGTGCACACGGTGCCCAGCCTTTTCAACATGAGTTCTGGGAATCAAACTTATGATCGTACAGCAAGCATTTTCCCATCTGGGCTCCCATTGTTCATTCAGCGTGTGAATGGCTTTTGCAACAACCAGGATAGATGAGAAGGACAGTATTACAAGTGAAATAAGACAAGAAAAATACTGTATAATCACACACAGATAATAAGAGAGACAGACAGACATAGAGAGAACTAAAAATACACACTGAATATGAAATAAAGGTCTGCAGCAGAGGCAGAAGGAAGTAAAAGGAAATTATGACGTGTAGGTCAAAGGTCAAAGGTTATGTAGAGTGAGCACATCAACAAAGATCTGAGGTCCACTATTCTTTTTTTTTTTAAGAAAAAATTTGCACATTAACGGTTTCTGTTTTAACAGTAAACGTGAATCGTCCCCGTCACTATGAGCAGGAAGATGTTAACTGGCGTCTTTGGTTGAATTGTTTTACTATCTGACTAGATCTCACACAGTCACTTTGCAAACCTCAACCGCACACAAACTGTATTTGAAAAAGCAAAAGGAACAGATGTGCGGGACAGCAGTGGGAAACGAGCACGTGTCCCACACGGCTTCTCACCCCACTCCACCGGGGAATGAGCCTGAAAAACCAGGTGCAATTTGCTTCTCTTCCCTGAAACGCGGCATCTCAGCGCGTACTGCAAGAAAGCAGAGGGGAGCCACCGTGCCCTTTGCTATGAAACGCGATCTGAGGGCCGAGTGAGCATCATCACCCTGGCCCCAGTCAGAGCTGAACTTGCAATCGGTCTAGATAAAAATCGCTAGACTGGAACCAGAGCTCGATATCAAGGGATTACCTGTGAACTGACTGTTCTTTCCCAGGGACAGGCTCTGCCCAAGCGTCCCGTGACTGAACACTAACCAGCCCTGTCCAGGCTCAGCAGAGACACTCACATGCTTCAAGGCAACTGAAAACCACAGAGAGAACCATCCACCATGGGGTGACAGTTAAGAATTGTTGCTTCATTTAATCCAAGAAAGAACAGACACCATTTTAAAAAGCAGTTTCAAAGTTGGGCATGGTGGGGGGATATGCAAGCAAACCTGGTTGAAGCAGGAGGATTGCTACAAGTTCAAAGTTAACCTGGGCTACACAGCCAGACCCTAACTCAAAACACGCAAACAAAATCAACGACCTACTAATGAAATGGAAAGAGGCTTTAGATGATCTAATATACAGAGAAAATATATATTCAACTATCCACACATCATCTTGGATATGTAACTGTTGCTTTCATCTCTTTCTGTGTGCTATGGGTATGTATATATGTGCATGTGGGTCATATGTACATATGTACATGTAGAGGCCAGAGGTCCCAACGGGGTAATTTCCTCTGTTGATCCTCACCTTATTTTATAAGCTATACTGGTGGGCTAGCAAGCTCCCAGAAGCCGTCTGTCTCTATGCCACCATTCCATAAAGAAGGTTGTCAGGACAGGAGCAAGGAGAGACAGAGAGAGAGAGAGAGAGAGAGAGAGAGAGAGAGAGAGAGAGAGA
>NW_004949119.1:5185440-5207940 GCF_000317375.1 Microtus ochrogaster
GGGGGGGGTTCGAGACAGGGTTTCTCTGTAGCTTTGGAGCCTGTCCTGGCACTAGCTCTTGTAGACCAGGCTGGCCTCGAGTGCTGGGATTAAAGGCGTGCGCCACCACCGCCTGACTTCAGCTTCCTTTTTTATATAACCCAGGAGCATGTGTTCCTGCCCATGTGTGATAGGCCCTGCCCTACCAATTCTTAATGAAGAAAAAGGTCCACAGGGCTCGAAAAATGGATGGCTCAGTGGTTAAGAGCTCAGTGGCTGTTCTTTCAAAGGACCCGGGTTCAACTCCCAGCACCCACATCTATACTTCCTCTCCCAGGGAATGTAATGCTCTCTTCTGGCCTCATGCAAATGATGCACAACACGCATGTAGGCAAAACATCCACACACATGTGCAAAAGATAAAATAATAAAAATACTCCAAAAATATGCCCAGAGGCTAAATAAATTAATCTGAGGGATCTAAATTCTTGACTAAGGTCCTGCTTCCCATATGACTCCTGTTTGCATCCCTGCTTTTATTTCTTTGAAATTTCAGGACCACGTGATAATACGGTGCTTACCATAACCAGCAGCTACCATTATCCCCCCAGCAGAGGGCCAGGGCTCCAATATCCTTGCAGGCATTCGTGATTGCTCTGACCTTTGGACTCTAGTCAACCTACATCTTTTACTTATTTTCTGAGTTCCTACAAGAAACGTGGGTATGCTTTACAATCAGAAAAACAAGAATCAATGTCATATTTTACTAATTTTTAAAGTATTTTTTATTTTGCCTACATGTGTGTACGCTTACTATGTGCACTCTCAAAGTCCAGAGAAGCCAGAAGGGTGTCCGATCTCCTGGAACTGAAGTGACAGGCAGGTTATAAGTGACCTTGTGGGTATTGGGATCTGAATTCAGATCCACAGCATGAGCAGCAAGTGGCCTTAACTACTCCATCTCTCCAGCAACTATGAGAGCAACTAAGAAAGACACAAGATACATGTTATCAGCCTCTATTTACACACACACACACACAGGGTGGGGGACATATTACAGAGAGGTATTCCCCAGTTAAACAAAAAACAAAAAACCTGTGTTTTCCAAACATACTAGACACTCACCCCTTGGGGCCTACCGCCTACGAAGAGTGCCTGGGTGACTTGGAGCCACATGGCCTTAGCTCTCAACCCGTCTGAGCCCCAGAGTCTGCCTCCCCAGGGATACTCAGTCTCTTTACAAATGCAAACGCAGGGACCACAGCAGGTTTGCAGTGAGCCAGAGGTATCGAACCCAGCAAGGGTGTCAAGCCAGAGAAAGAGTGTGAACTCAAGGACAGTCAGGTCCCCCCTCACTATCTGCCCCAGCGGCGGCAGTGGGTGCTGACAATATTCCTTTCTAAGAAATCCTCAGGGGAGACAGAAGTTGCTGATCAATGGAGTACCTTTTGGGTTTTGTTTTTCGAGACCAGGTTTCTCTGTATAGCTTTAGTGCCTGTCCTAGAATTAGCTCTGTAAACCAGGCTGATCTCATATTCACAGAGATCCGCCTGTCTCTGCCTCCCAAGTGCTGGGATTAAAGACGTACACCACCAACGCCTGGCCAATGGAGCACATTTTCCGAAACACAAGACCACAAGGAAATTTTGACTGTTTTTTGTAGCAACACACACACACACACACACACACACACACACACACACAAATCCAGTCTTATTTAGAAATTTGAAGCATCCATTCTTTGGGGGGGGAATAATTTTATATATATATTATAAATTTAATAATTACATACATTACAAATTATAAATTTAATATATATTAATACATATTAATTTCTTGGTCTGCATGTGCTTCTGTACAGCACCTACAGGCAGTACCCACATTAGCCAGAAGATGGCGTTAGATCTCTGGAATTAGAGTTACAGATGGTTGTTAAAGGGTCATGTGGGTACTGGGAACCCACCTGCAGCTGGAACAGGTGCTTGAGAGACAATTTCACAGTGGTTATGGAAAATGGACTCTGATGCCTGCAGATCCCAGTTCTACCATAGCCTGGCTGAAGGACCAGAGGCGAATTATCTTTTCCTCCAGACCTACAGTTTCTCTATCCTAAGATGGGACTAGCAAGGGTGATACCTGCTTGTAGAATTCCTGTAATGTCAAGATAAATATGACACTGATTGGGAACAGGTTTGGCACTTAGAAATGACTGGTGATGTTGGTTATTTTAATAATGTTGCCTGTAAACAGCCCAACAGCTGTGTGTTTACAGGTGACGTTTGGAGCTGGTGGCTTACATGAGGCTTTGCATTTGCTCTTTTTCGCTCTCTCACTGTCCAGGATCGCTTTTACAGACCCCCATCTGCCACCCCACACTGGTGGTCCTTGGAAGGGACTCTCACACACATAGCCACCCACAATGACCTGCTAGCACGGGCCCATCACTGGCCAGGAGACTATCCAAGCAAGTGTGCTGAGTGTTCAAAGGACAACGGGGCATGTGAGCCCCATGCCACCCACTGAGATGGCTCACTAAGGAGTGGCAGGTTAGGGGCATTGTCCCCGGGCTGTATAAGCAGATATCTTTAACCCAGGATCTCAGAAGGGGACCAGAAGGAGATGGGTTTGTACAGATCAGATAAAATCCGAGTGACGTTGTTAGAGTACACTCTCATCTGGTAGGAGTAGAAGGAAGAGCCTGGGAGCCAGAACTGTGAGCCACCTGTGAGCCAAGAAAAGTGGCTTCAGTCCTCCCAATGCCTTGACATGGGACTCCCAGCCTCCAGAGTGGGAAGAAGGCCGCTGTGCTGTTCCTGCCCTTCTCCTGGGCACAGCGTCACAGCAGCCAGCCTCCCCAGGGATGGCTCCCAGCTAAGACCAAACACCCGTGACAGTCAAGATAAGTCAGCCCCCTGAGACTCCAGGCTAAGGCAAGGAGAGACAAGGAAGTCCTGAAGCTGGGACTCCAGGTACAAGTCTCAGCTGCTACTGACTCTGGAGCACGACCTCGGGATTTCTGGAGCTGCTGTTTCTTCCTCCAGTGGGGCTGCTAGGCACTCTGTTTAGCTTGAGCCACTGTTCCTCTATTCCCTGTGACCAGGACCAGGGCACAAACATCGTCTGTACTCCCAGTATCCCAGAGGAGGGCACTGCTTCCATGCTCCCTGGCCTCATTGCCACAGACTGAGCTTCAGAACGTTCTAACCAGGTTGCATGCATGGCTACCTATAACATAATATAAAGCACTCCGGTAACACTCACAGGACTGACCCGGAAAGTCAGCCTCTTCACTGTCTACAAACGCTATGCAAACATCCCTGGCGGCTTCCTCTTAGCGCAGCACCATGGGTGGTACACTCCATTCAGAGGAGGGTCTGTGGGGTTTGAAAAGGGCTAACACTTCCCCCATCCTACCCCAGGACCTTTGTATAAGCTGGTCCTGCCTGGAGATTCTTCCCTCCAATTCCCATCATGTTGGCTTCCTTTCCAAATATTTCCTCCTAGGAGGAGCCTTTCCCACCACCATCAGGAAGTAGTTCCCAATACTTCAAACCTTGCTGGCTGTCTTCCCAGAGGTTAGCAGAAACTAACTTCACCTCCTGAGAGGCATCCCCCTGCCACCTAATATGCTGTACCATGTCCCTTTGCCCAATGCCTAAAAGGAAATTAGTAAGTGTGTGTAGCCTGTATGGGAGTCAGGGGGATGAAAAGTTCCTAGAAACTGTAAAGTGCTCCAAACAACCAGCGGAATGATTCAAAAACGGAAAAGTTACCAGGAAATAAGCCAAGCAACCACTGGCCGGATATAAGAGGTCTTTGGACTAGGGAGACAGCTACATTGAGACTTCACTCCCATAGGGGTGACCCTGTTCCATCCAGCCATAGTCAGGCAGCTAGCTGAGCACCCTCCCATGGATCAGGAAGGGGCACCATGGTCCTGCCAGCAAGACTGAGTTCTCCTCCCCACTCTCTACCTACCACCCTGCCCTTGAGCCCACCTGCACCTGGCCACTTCTAGCCGAGCTCCCTTCCTGCCACGGGCCAGGAGCCTGCGCACCCTCAGTGGGCGGGCTTGTGAATGGCATATTTCCAGTCATCCCCAATGCCAGCAGAGAACCATCTCGCCTGTCTGCAGATATTCCACAGACTGAAAAAAATCAATTTAACTGCCTGGTGCTCGGGCCAGGAACCCTCCGATAAAATCAGCGAGGAGCAACAAGAGGCTTACCCTGCTGCATCAGGGAAAGGCAAGGCTACAGTCTGAGCTCCAATAGCCCCCGGGATTCCAAGGCAGTGGGAGCCATAGACAGCCAATCCTAGAGGTGCCAGCAAGGAGGGTAAAGTCATTCTGCATGCCCACCCACCAATAGGCCTACACCTCTGTAACAGGATCCACATGGGGCCACATTAGACCAGCTTACCCCAAGTGTGTGGCTTTGGCATCCTCCTTAGAGCCTATAGGTCAGGCAAGCAAAGTGGGAGGGGTTCAGGATGAGGGAAGGAAGCAGCCTAAAATGCTTAGTCCGAACAGGGGTCAGGTCTTACTTTCTCTCAGCTGGACTGATGAGCAGACTAGGGCAAAGAGAAGCAGAGGAGCATGGGACAGGAACAAAGGAGACCTGCCCTCCAACTCCCCAACCTCTCTCCACGTCTTTTGCACAGTCCAATCCCCTGTGTTCAACCTTCTGGATGTCCTTGACCTCTGACCTTCACCACCCACACCCACACCTAGAAGCCAGCTTTACAGACCTGGGAGGGATGTTTCCTCTGTCATCCAGAGGCACAGCTGGAGAGCACAGCTTCCAGCTATGCCCCCACCTGTTTCTTTCTGACCTTAGAGGATTCTCCAGCAAAGGTCAAGCAGTGCTGGCTCCCATCCCAGCTTTCGGCAGAACTTCAGACTCCAGGAGACATTCTGAGAATATACAGAAGCCCGTATTTATTTCCTTAATCCAAAGAAGGTACTTAGAGAAGTCTTGGGGCTTTTTCCCAAGGTACCCAGAGCAGTGGTTGGGCTTCAACTGCTGTGCCTATTAGCCAAGTTACCATGAAAGGGATACGAGCCATCAGTGTTTATCTTCAATCATTTTTGTTGGAAAAGTGAATAACCCAGATATTTAATCCAAAAGCTTTTCTTTTGCTTTGCAAATGATGATGAATAAAAAAAAAATGAACTGTGCAGACAAAACCAATACATGTTCCCTAAGAAGCAGAGAGGGCGTTAGCAGAGCCAGGGAGATCAGAGGGTACCTTCTGCCTCCGCCTCTCCTCAGTAAGGTCCCCCTGGCTGCATTCCAAACACACAGCTTTCAAAGTGACAGCCAGGAATCATGGCTCTGCCTGCTTTGAAGAAAACCTAAGGGGACTCACCACATAACATGCTGCAGATGTCACCGGGGCTCACCCTCCTCTTGCTGCCCCTGACTCAAGGCTGGCTCCCTCCCGAGCCCATCAGCACGCTCACCCTACTTCCAGGGTCCACGCATTCGGGTAAACACCCGCTAGCTGGGAGCCCCACGAGAAAGGGTCAGGCTTTCCATCTCCTAGCCCTGCAACCCTTTACACACAGAGTCTAGGACAGAGAAGCAGATCCATTAATAACCACATAACTGTCAATCAAAAGGCTAACGATCTCTGAGCGCCAGGCTGAAGAGAGTCCCATACAGCCAGGGGCTCAAGGGGATGCCAGGCCTTGCTAGCGGTGTCATCTACTGAAGACGTCTCCACCAGTGGAGGGGACCCATTCTCCTGCCCTACCACAGCCATGCGGTCTCGGCACTCTCAGCTTGCTGCCTCCTGGCTACAGTAGCCCTCATGATGGCTGCCCGGAGCCCCTAGAGAGACACAAAGGCACCCTCTTATTTCCATATCTCCTCACCCCTATCTCACAGGTCCCTTTGTGTCATTGCCATCAACAACATCCTGTCTTCCTTACTGTGTGCAGGTCTTGCTCCTATAGCTGGAATCCCAAGCCCTCCAAGGCAAACCATCTGCACTGTCTCCGCCGTGCCCAGTGCCTCAGGCAGGCTCTAACACATGACAGGTATGCAACATAGCTCATGAAGAAGACAGTGAGACATCTCTAAGGAGCACCAAACAAAGTCAAGGCTGAGCCTGAGCAGCAGGGGGACCCCTGACTCCCTGCCTCTCTCTCCTCCCTCCGCCCACTTTTCTCAGTGGACAGGAGGCCGAGAGAACTTTCCACTCCTGCCTCATCATGTTTCTGTGTTCCAGTGTGGCTGTGCAGATCGGAAACTCTTCTGTGTGAGCAGGAGAGGTGAGTGAAGGAGAGCGTCCCCAACCCCCACCCTACATCTGAAGGTATGGCCAATGTGCAGGCAAATGGTCCCAGTCCCGGGGCAGAAGGCAAAGAGTAACAACTAAGGGTATAGGGTGTGGCACGTGGGTGTGCGCACTGCAAAAGGCAGGGAAAGGGACAGCTGGCACTCAAGGGTAATTCCCTGCTATAAACACAGGCTGAAGACAGCAGCCACAGAGACCTGTGTCTTCGCGCTTCGCCACCTCTGCAGAGCTACCATGAAGGAAACACTGCTGGCTTCAGTAATCACAGAACCCACAAGGAATTACACAGTGGGCGCCCTCCATAGCTGGACATTTTGGGCACCCTGGGCCTGGGTGGGGTCCTGGTATCCTTCAAAAGGACTTCAGGCCTCCAGTGATTTGACACCGTGGCTGATCACAAACTTAGATTCCATGGAGGTTTCGGGGAGCCACTGAGGCACCATGGCTTTACAGGGCAGAGGACTATTATATGAGGGTCACAGCAGCTAAAACAAGGAACTCTGTGATGCCCAAGGCGGCACTCACAGACCCAGCCACACCTTCCCAATAGCAGGGAACCTAACAGCAGGGAACCAATAGCAGGGGACCTAACAGCAGGGGACCTAACAGCAGGGGACCTAAAGGCTTCATTTCCAGGCCTTGCTTCTAGCCCTGTGCCCCAGCTCCTTGCTACCTCACTCATCTCAACTTCTCCCTGTCCATCAGCTTTTCTTCCTCTCCTCTTCGTGCCAGACGATGCAGAGAATCACCTCTCAGGGCCCCTCCCTGAGGGAGAACTGGACAGAACAATAAAATGGTACCCTTGGGGACAGTTGGGAAAGCAAGCGGACAAAGCACACAGATGTACCAAATATAAAGGTATTGATTGACAATGGCAAGTGCCCAGAGGAATATAAAATGAGGAAGACGGAGAGAGGGACAGGACAATGGATAGACTCACTCCGGCAACCAAAGTCTACCCACTGCAGCTAACAAGTCAGGTCCTCACGGGCCAGCTTGGTCATTCTTTGTTACACATGAAGTCATTAACACAGCCTGTGATAAACTCCATCACCTCTAAGAGCTAAAGGCTCAAGGGATGCTACCCAAGCATAAAAGTTGGATCCACCAGCACACATCTGTAATCGAAGTTTTGGAAAGGTGGAATCAGGAGGATCCTGGGGCTTGCTAAACCGTCAGGAGACACCCTGTCTCATAAATAAGATGTGGGGGAAAGAAAGCTGTAAGGGATGCGAGGGGGTGAATCTACTATAAATATACATGTATATATATGAAAATATCAAACAATAAAAAATAAAGGAGGATATAAACAAATGGCTCAGTAGTTAAGAACACTTATCACTCTTGCAGAGGATGAGGGTTTGGTTCCCAGCACAACAACTGTCTATGGCTCCATCAGTTCCAGAGAATCTTATGCCCTAGTCTAACTTCTGAGTACACCAGGCACACTCATGGTGCACATACCTGTGTGAAGGCAATACAGCTGTACACATAAAATAAATCTAAAACTTTTTGGGTGGATGGGGGGAAAGGTGGAAGGTATGGGAGGAGAAGAGGGAGTGGGAACTGGGATTGGTATATAAAATGAAAAAAGATTGTTTTTAAAATAAATAATAAAAAATAAAAATCTAAAACTTTTCAATAAGATGAGGAAGAGAAAAAAACACCCGACATCAGCCTCTGACCCACATACACACACAGATTGGGAAACACACAAGGACGAACACGCAGGCGCACACACACACGTGTGTGTGGAAGCATATGCACATAGACTTACATTTATATGTGTAAATATATGCACACAGACACTCACATAGATACACGTAAACACATGCATTCCACACACACATCATATCACACCACATCATCTGAGAACCAGGGTCCAGTCCCAACTCAGAAGGAATTCCCTAAGCATTCATTTCCTTGTGACTCTGAGGAAAGAGGGGGCTCTGTTGGATTCCCCAGGGAAGGGACAGCTCAATTAGGAAAGCAGACACATTTAGCTGCCTCCTGACTACAGCCTGGAGGACTACAGGTCTGTGGTCTGATCTCTCTGCCTCCAGCAGGCAGGGGAAAACCAAATCATGGTGGGAAGCCGCATGCACTTTATTAATGCACTCTCTGAGAAGATGCCTCCCGTTGCTAAGCACCCGCTGTACACACAGGGTTACTATTAGAAAGTTAATCATGGAAAATGCTGAGGTCTCTTTCCCCAGCCCTGCATCTCTCAGCTCCACGCTACAATTTCATCTTCCAGATCACGTTACAGGGGCAGTGCTATTGGCCCCGTCCCTTCCCTTGTCCTGGGCTTTTGTGACCTTTCCATTAGCTTCCAGCCACACGCCACGTCAGCCCTGCAAAGCTAGCTGTAAGGCATGCTGGCCTGGGCCATCAGGCTGACATTTTCCATGCAACCTCACCAGCCAGCCAAACGCTCAGGAGGATTAAAACAACGTGCTACAACACCTTTGGGAAAGGGACAAGAGCTAGTCCCCACCAAGGCAGCTGATGCTATCCACACACCATCGCTACCCAGAGGTGACAGGCCAGGGCAAACAACAGCTTCTCCGTCCTTGCTTTCATGTCTCATACTTTCCAGAAGTTGGCTAGAGAAGTGGTCCTGCTTGGAAGGCCAACCTGTAAAACACTCAGTTCTTACTTGTCGGTCAACACCCCAGCAAGAGATAATTGATTCTTTTGTTTTATGATTATTTCCAGGGGCTGGCTCCCATTCCACGAGTCTGGACCATCTGAAGGTAGGCTGTGAAAGTATATTAATATCCCTACCAAGGCCAGTCACTGCCTGCTGCCGCTGCTGCTTCACCAACCTCAAGGCTGAATCATTATACTTTTTATTGCTAATAACCAGAACAATAAATAATGTAAGTGATTATCAATCATAGGGAATTCTGTGTTTACCTCAAAAGCCAAACCTTGCTTGGCCACATATAGAATGGGTTTTTTTTTTTCATTTTTATGTTCTAAAGTTCAAGCTTGCAATCTTCTTGCAAGAGAGGTGTTTGGTGGCAACGTAAATCTGAAGGGACCTTGCTTGAAGAAATACCATGCAGGGTCATTCTTGGCTCTGGGATGTCCTCAAAACACAATGCTATTTGACAGGTCCTTGTGTGGAGATGGTGAAGACTCAGCAAAATGGCGAACTTAATAGGCCTGGCACACAGAGATAACCTCCAAGTATCTGCTGCCACTATTGTGTGACAGTTCACAAAAACAAGAACTCAAGGAGGAAAGATGCACTTGCATCTGGTCCTCATGCCAACCCAGGATTGGAGTTCAAATGCCATGTCCCCTGCTACTGTTTAGAGGGACCTATGGCCATTAAGTCTCCCAGGGAAAGCTCTGGCTTCCACACACTATATCCAGCTCTAGGCTATAGGAGACTACAGCCTCCACCGTCAGTCCAGCCCCCTCTTTAGCCTCAGCCTGTGAGGCATTCACCAGTCTTTTTCAGGATCAGCAAAGAAAGTAGCCCAGCCTGCATCTTGACCAAAAGAGTCCAGACTGGCCTCAACTTCATCCCCTTCCTATATCCTTGGCCTACAGAAGACATCAAAATCCCAAAAGATTCAACATGTCTTTTCAACTTCTCTTTGTGGTTGTTCTCTCAAAGCCTGAGAAGTTCACCTCCGGCTCATTTGCTCAACAGATTTCTGCTGAGTGTTTACCACATGCCAGGCTTTATGGGTTTTAAATTATGACTTGACAGAGAAAGAGAAACCAATATACAAAGAACAGAAAAGCAGTGGCCCTAGCCAGAGAGAAGTGCACATGCAAGAACTCTGAGCACATGGGACCATGGCACGGGCTCTGTGGAATGTTTTAGAGGTATGAGTGCCACTAATGGTCGGCTCATTTCACTCTCATCCAATAATGTCTTCTATAGAGCCACAGGCAGGACTCTCTGCAGCTCAGGAAACTTCTCTGAGCCCCATCTCCGGTTCCTCAACTCTTTCATCTTGCTCTCATTGGCCTTCCTCAGTTTCAGGTACCTACTAGTAACTGTGAAGTAGTAGATGAAAGCAAACACACATGTGCTAATGAAGCAACCTAACCTCTCTGTACCCTTTTCCTCACCTGTCAATCATGGTTACCCAAGAACCAGTTTTCGGGCTGAAGCCCCCCCCCCCCCCCCGCACACAGAAGATGCCGGATATAGCGAGCCTCATTACTTCTCGTGACTGTTACCATCTCAGTAGAACTCCCTTGTCCCCAGTCCGCTGTGAGTGAGGTCTGTATGGATGAATGACACCCCTAGGGCTCCCCTCCCCAGACATTTCCAAATTCCAAGTCCTCACTGTCTGGGGCGATTTGGGGAAACCTTAAGAGAATCCAGAACTTCTCAGAAGTTCCAATGAGCTATTTCCAGCTGCCCCCGTTGGGCCTTTCTCCCCCACCTTAGGAAAGCCAGACTGGGAAAGGGCAACTCCATACTCTGATGACTGTGTGCACCTATCTAGCTGTGTGCTGCCCCTGATGCTTCCTCCGTGATTCTGCTTCCCCCGCTGTGTTTTGCCTTTTTAGTTTGCTCCTCATCCCCCTCAACACCTCTTGCCTGCCTCAAGTTCCTAGTAGTTTTGAAAGTGGGGAGCTGCTGGGAGCTATAGTCAAGGGTGCTAAACTGAACGTGAGCTAGGAGGAGCAAAGCAGAGCGTTTTCCCAGCAACCCCTCACTCACATCCCACAGCTATCACTCCTGATGGCTGAATAGAGCAGCTGTAGGGGCAGGGCTGACGTACAGCCTCTTTCCACATTTATCCAAACTTTTGAGCTCTGCTGAATACATGTCCCAAAAGAAATGGGTCTCTCAGATCAGCCAACAGTTGAAGTGAATCTATTGTTTCCCAGTAAATGGGCAAAACCACAAGTGCTGAGAGCTTTAATGGGCTCAACTGAATCCAAAGTCTTCCCCTCCAGAGACCTCCACGTTCTCAACAGCAGCCCCTACCACAAAACATAATATGCTTCCCATGTGAACATAAGCTCAGGTCCCAGGGCCGATTTCCCCACAGGGCAATGTAAATCTCCCCTCCTCCCTACCCGCAGATGGGGTGGCTCTTTCCCACTCAGAACTCTCTCAAGTCTTTTCCAACAGCTTAGCTTTCAACGGAGCAAGACCACAATTAAGCTACTGCACCTCACAACTCCTCTGCTGGATTTTGGCATACTAGAGAAAAGAAGCCTTGCCCACTCCCTCTTGGCTTAAAGTCAAGAGCAGTCCTAAAGCACCTCAGGTCATGAAGTCCAGCCTCATCAGCACCAAAATATACGTTGTCGTCATCATCGTCATCATCATCATCATCATCATCATCATCATCAATAGCATGGACAAAGACACAGTAACTACCAAAACACCCAGTATGTGATAGTTGATTAATAAATAACCACAGCTTGTTCAGAAGAATTGCCTTGGAATTCAAGTTTGGGAAAAACCAAAAATGTGTTATTTACTAGAACTTAGCCTACTGATAAATAAGCCATTTACAAACATGGTTTTTCCTACTGTGAGCTTGCCTAAATGAAAGTGGTCACGGAAGAAAAGACAAGAGCTAAACCAGGACTCATTAGTGGGAAACTCCTCCATGGGCAATGCACAGGCAAGGGTGCTGTCTGAACAGTGAAGATGAAGTGCAGAAACATCAACGAAAGAACAAGCATTCTTCATCTGTATGGAAGTGCTGGCTTCAAGAATGGCGGAAGATCTTCTGGTGTCTGATTTCACTATGCACTTTTGCTCAGGTTTGAAGGAGTATCCTAGGCAGGCCCACTCTTCAAAGTAAATAACCAATCATCAGCCAATGGGCATGGTAGTATACAACTTTAAGCCCCACACTCAGGAAATAGAGACCAAGTTTGAGGTTAGCCTGAAAATATGGTATCCCAACTAGGTAGGTAGATGGATGGAGGGATGGATGGACGGACGGATGGACGGACTGATGGACCGACGGATGGGTAAATGTCCCCCCCACAGGAACTTACCTTCAATGTCCACATGAAGTCAATATAAGGACAGAGTTTCTGCTGCAAAATTCCCTGTTCAGAGACTTTAGGGTCTAGGATCTTTTCCCACCACAGAAATAACCACCTCAGGAGCATATGGGATGTTAACAGGAATGCTCAAGCTATCAGAGAGCCAAGAACGTTCCATGTGATACAAAAAGGGAGGTTTTGAGAATCTGCATCGCACTCAAGCCTGCAAGAGTTGGACTTGCTTTGAGTATGAGAAGGCCTCCCTCATCTCCTGTGGGAATCTTGACAGGTTTAGGACTTGACACTCAAAAGTACATAGGTCCTGAGCCTGGCTTTAGAAACCACTGCATGGTGGCTCATGTGATGCTCTGAGTTCCCAGTTCCAGACATACCTGAAGACTCAGCTCCAGAGAAAGAAGAGAAAATGCCAGAATACAGACATGTATTTGTGAGTGGCTGTACACCTTCACTTCATCAGAGGCATTTGGGGGCTATGAGATGAATTTCCAGCATCTGATAGCCTTTGTGGGAAAGAGAAGGCTGGGAGAAAGTCCTCAAAGTCCTGTAGGAGAGGTGAGCAAGATGAAGTGTGAGCCACCCACTTCCGTTATTCATGAATTCAATGGAAGGCCCCGTGTGGCCATGAGATCTGGCTTTATCAGAACCGATGGGCAACTTCCCATTACCATCTAACTCCACAACCCAGTTGATACACTGAAGCAAAAAACACTACCCACAACGGAGTTCACACCCAGTAAGGAAGGTGGTTTGATATTCCCCATCAGATAATCTTGTCTAGAAAATAATAAATAATAATCATTATAAATTTTGTGAGCAATTTGTACAAAGTGAAGCATAACAGAACCAACATATTTCTGAGTGTCCTGAAGTTGTGAAGGAACTGGTTTTTATTTTTTATTTTGAATATCAGGTATCCAAGTTGGCCATGAATCCACTACACAGTCAACAAAGAACCTGAACATCTTAATCTCCTGCCTCTGCTTCCTGAGTGCTGTATTACAGGTGTGCACACCACACCCAGTCTATGCAATGCTGAGGACTGAACCCAGGACTTCACGCTTGGTAGGCAAGCCCTCTACCAACTGAACTACAGCCTAGGCTTCTTGAGTCGGGAAAGCATAGGAATGGTTTAGGTTATATATTCCTCTCTTCTAATAGAACATTTGACAGCCTAGCTCCTCTAACTAGACATGCTATGCACAGTTACCCATCTCTGAAAAAATATATACTTAGCAACTTCAAATCACCACTTGCACTGAACAATGGGGTAATCTTCTCCCCTAACAATCAAATTTGAACAGTTTCTATTCAAACATATCCCCAATGTATCAAGTACAAAGAATAAAAGGGGTGATATGATCTGACCTGGTTTAGGGTATACGCATAGTAAAGCAAAACCATTTTCTCAAGTAAATGTATGTGGAGACTCCCATGTTTATCATCTTACGACTATTCATAATTGGTGTGTGTATGATTAATATCATAAGGAGGAGACACACAGTAGAAAATGAACCTATGACCTAATCTACCAATCTAAACAAAAGACCACCCTCTCTATGCCTCTAAGTAATCAAACTTCTCCCTTTTCTCTTTAAAAGGAAGCCTCAAGCAACAATCTCTGCACTCTGTGCCACCCTCATTCACGTGGCCTGCTGCCAGTCTTGACAGTGTGGCCTTCTCTAATCTGAACTATCCTGTGACTCTGCGTACAGATTTTCCACAGATGTGTGTGTGTGTGTGTGTGTGTGTGTGTGTGTGTGTACGTGCATGTGCCACATGTGTGCAGGTGCCCATGAGGACATCAGACCCCCTGGAACTGGGGTTGAAGGCAGGAGGCCATTGTGTGTTCTTGACATGGGTTCTGGGAACTGAACCCAACTCTAGTCCTCAGCAAGAGCAGCAAGCGCTCTTAACCACTGGGCCATCTCCAGTCCCTCACTCCAACACCAGATAGTTGTCTTGTTTCTTTTCTAAACCCAGCTGAGCCTTTATCTTTAACTCTTTGGAAGAGAGGCAACGAATATGGATACCTCAGCATAGGTCCTGACCACCAGGAATAAGATGTCTTTAAAAAGCATCAGAAAAGAAGAGAAAGGCACAGGGCTTCACTAACATCAGTGAACCCTGACCCCTGCACAAGCAATCTCTCTCCCCTGACTTATGTTCTATTTATGGAAGAAACATGTCATTATCATAAGCTAATAGTTATTGTTTCCCAATGTTAATAGTGAAAAGCATCCTAACTAGTGCAAATAGCCACCAATTTGGAACGAATGCAAGTTCTCTGGAGTTTCTTTAACATCAGATGCCTAGAAAATGGCCTGAAGACACCATTCAGATGGAGGCCAACCTTCAGCTAAACCCCTGACATCCTTTCTAGAGACCAGTCAGGACCAGTCTGATGCTGACACTCTCTCTCCAGGTGCTTGGATTCTGGTCTAATGAAATCAGCCAGGTCATTCTCTAAGAATGCAGTACTGACTGCGCCCTCTCCATGGAGAGGGGAGCAGGGCCTCAAACCCAGGGAAGGGAGCAGGAAGGGCAAAGGCAGCGCCTGGAAGGCCAGAATCGCCTGCGTTGGTTCTAAGCTTCTCAAGTCTTACCCATTCCCTCGACCCTTTTTTAATCTGCTTGTTAGCTAAGAACACAGAAAAACCCAAGGCGAGCTTGCAGGTCTCCTTCTCTGCCTCATCCCCACCTTTCCTGCTTCTCCTCCTTCCTTCCACCTTCCTTCTCCTTCTCCCCCTCAGGTGCTAGCCAGAGCAATAAAAGAAGAAATCATTCAGTGCCTCCCTCAAAACACCTTCCTTAATGCACGGCCATGGCTCTTCCGGAAGCATTGTGTGCAAATATAGCAAGCAGCCTTAGAGGGAAATAATGCCACCACATACTTGTGTGAGCACATCATGCCCCTTTAAGAGGAGGCCCACAGTTCCATTCCAGGCCACATCTCCAGTTTCAAGGCCCAGGTCTCCTTACTGCCTCATGCAGTATTAACATGCCCTGGCTCTCTCCCAGCTTTGCATTGTGAGCCATAATCACTGGCGCCAACTTCCACAAGACAGAGGGTTTGAGGCTCACTCTTCATTCCCCTTCTCCAAGGATCCTTCTCTTCAGTCATAAAGAGCAATCTTCAGAATCCTTGGAGCACAGCTACTATGCCATAGAAGAGTGTCCTCCGTGAGGACCACTCACACAATGGAGAGGAGACACCAGAATCAGAGCAAGTCAGGCCACCTCTACAGCAAGTCTTAAAGTACCCTGAGCAACAACCACAGGCTAGAAAGTCTATTGAAGGGGTTCACACCCCGCTACCCTCTCCTTCCCTCTAAGACAGCAGAGTCCAGGGGCTCTCTAAGGTCCTCTGCCAAGGAAAGTCCAAGACCCTTTTCCACCTAGGAAATGACAGATAGAAAGCTGATGGGAACGAAGAGGAAATAGTACGGAAGAAATGCAGAAGGAAAAAGAGAGGTGGGTACTGCGGAATGGGCCTTGGGGTCTAACATGGGCTTCATACTGCACACTCAGCCTCCTGCTGCACCTGAGAGGCCGCAGAGCCTCAGTCACAGTGTTGGGGTTGGAATATTTTCTGAGGCACATAGGATATGCTGGGACAAGACTGGGCTCTGCCCAGGTTACCAATCCAACCCCGCTTGCAAACGGGGGCACCTCTCATAAAGTATCACAGACTGGGAAACCGGAAGGTCATGCTTATGGTTAAGAATAAACAGGTTGGGATGTATAATTCCATCTAGTCTGCATGGCCTCAGACTCCATCTTAATTCCTTTATAGGATGAACCTAGCATTAGCCCCCCACACCACGCCTCCCCCCCCCCAAAATCTTGTCTTTGAAAAAGAGAAATCCGAGACCAACAGCATCCCAGCTCCCAGGCTGATGATTTGCCATGACAGGAACCAAATGGAGGACTCCTACAATGCATCACTTCTTACCACAGTGTCTTCACAGTTGGCTTTCCAAACCTCTCACTAGCACATGAAGCCAGAGGCCCAGCAGTGATGAAGGCTACATGGAATTACACATCTAAGTCCAGGTGAGGCTTGTACTAAGAACTTCAAACAGAGAAGCTGCTGACCACAACAGGAAGCAAGAGAGGAAAGAATGTCTTCCCTGGGAGGAGACAGAAAGTTCACCCCACCTCCACCACTACTGCTCTGTCTTTAGGTAAGCCAAGCTCTGCTAGGTGAGCCACGCCTGCTATGGCTTTAGGTGAGCCACGCTCTCTCTAGGTCTTTGCTTCAGTGTTCCATTTATAAAATAATTGTATATAAAACCACCTAAGTCTGACACAAAACAACAGATTGTCTTCAAGACCTGTCCTCAGCTCACGGGCTCTAATGCTATGACAACCAACAGGTGAGTGGACAACCGGGCAGAATCCCCTGTTAGCCCAATGGAATGTGCAGGCCTGAGCCACTGTCTGCATCTCCTCTTACACTTTCTTGCAGCAGTGCCCATGCCCTCCTCCAGGAATTGACAAGAATGGAAAGACATTTTGATCTGTTCCCATTGTCTCATCTACACTAGGCTTTTGCAATCACTTAGCACAGCAGGGCCTATCTTACTGGCTTGGACCATGTTTGCTTGCCTTGTTCTAATAAGGACTATACATTGTCCTTTAAATCAACTCAAAACTATCTCCTCTTTTTGTTTTCAAAATAGCATTGTACTGAGCAATAATATCTGTGAAGTCACGAGCTCAAACTGTTACTTCTATTTTCTCACAAGTGCATCCAAGCACACAAACTATAATAAGAAACATGTCTGTGGCCCTCCCCACAGCGTCTTCTATATCACTGGTGTGGAGGGGGGATATGAAATCCAGGAGGAGTCCGCTTAGTCTTCCAAGGGAATGTCTTTAAATCAAAATTGCTTGCTACCTTCCTAGAAAAGATGTACCGAGGCAGAGAAGCTGGCATTTAAGTGACTCCACCAAAAGCAGTGAGCTCAGCTTCAAATCCAAGTGTGCCCAATTTCAAATCCCAAGACTTTGCTGCTCTTCGGAGAGGACATCTCGCTTGTCTGCAGGTTATGGGCATGATAAAGGTCAGCCGCTGACCTGGATCACACATTGGGCTTAATCTCATTCCAGGAACTTTACAGCCAGATTTTCCACAATAATCAGAATGGAAACATATTTTTGTATGCATAAGCAAAGCTCGTAGCTAGGGGATGGGGGGTGGTCAGAGGGGTGTATTGGAGGAGTCCTGACCCATGAGCCATGGCGGCAGGTGCTACTTCTCTGTGCCAGCAAGGTTTAGGGTTATTCCCCACCAGAACACTGCTGGAGTCAGGCTGTCCCCATGCACATGCTATACAGTGGCTCTGCCAGTGCTCCCCAAACACATAGCTTAGTCACAAGGGATTCTGGCTGTGACAGCACATGACTCAGCCACTTCCATCAGGCCCCCAGGGAAAACAAAGGCAAGAGAACATGAGCAGATCAGGGATATCATCTCAAACACTGGGATAGCCAAGCCTTCACACACAACCACCAAAGAAAAGGGGGCTTCTAGCTCAGTCTGGAACCCAAGAACCATAACACAAGGACTGGTGGTCAAGGTCACATTACGTAACATCTCATAAAACAGTAAAGTAGAGCCAGAGCCAAGAAAGGCAGCTAGGACATGCCCAAGGACACTTAGCAGAGTCCAGCAGGAGTGGAAAGAAGTGATCCCATCTTGGGTCATAGCCCAGGTCTGGAATGTCCCAGCTTCATGTAGAGTTAACGGCCACAGGTTCCACACTTACTTATGCGCATGAGGCACTGATAAAATTGTCAATTACAGCACTATCTCCTAAATTCAGGAATCAATAAAATATAAGTGGAGAGCCCAGTTACCCATATGCATTCAACAACAACAAAGAAACATGAAGAGGGAAAACTACCCGGTTCATTATTTCTGGGAAGCGCTGTCAAGCAGCAAGTCAATAACGATCAGAAATAATCCAGAGAAGGAGCAGTGACAAGATGTGCTGAGCTCTGCCTGTGGGGAGGAGACATGGGCCGCCATGTCGGCGTGACAAGACTCCCCTATAGGTCATGCAATATGTCAGCTACAGAAGGATCCCACTAACAGGTATCCCACTTGACTTGACCTTTAAGTGGATCCAGTGGGCTCCCAGTAGGCCCAGAGGCTAGCCAGAAAGGGGAGTGTGCTCCACAAACAAAAACAACAGAGAAAAGGTAGTCCACACAGACGTGATTGGTGGGAGGTACCAGGGTTTCTATTTCTTCTCCCATTTTGTACTCATCTAAGCCAGGGAGTCAATCCGTTCAAATTAGCTAGTTCATGACTGTAAATAATTCCATGAACCAAAAGGTTTGAAAACAGGGTGCTGATTTCCTGAGTTTGTTTCCATTGTGGTGGTGGAGGTGGATGAGCCTAGCAGGACTTTATAATGGTTTCCCTTCCTCGATAAAGCAATGTAGCCAAATAGAGAGGTAATCAGGGCTATTTGAGATAGCTCAAGGAGTGATGGCGTTTACTACCAAACCTGAGTTCAATCTCTAGAACCTACACAAGTTAAAGGAGAGAGACAACTCCTGCAAGTTGTCCTCTTGTCGCTACACAGATAGACACACACACACACACACACACACACACACACACACATATGTACACCCCACACACATGTACACCCCCATTCATGTATATATACCCACACACAAGATAGACAGACAGACAGACAGACAGACAGACAGATGAATAGATAGATAGATGAATAGACAGACAGACAGTTAGGTGTAATAAACCATTTTTAAAGAAACAAATGACTTTTTAAAAAGTAACCCAGATGGTCAATAGTCAAATTAAAAACAAGTGGAAAAATCTAGACATAGGGAAACATCAGCTGGTGTTATGAATCTTTGATTTTCAAGCCCAAGTAGCCTAACGATGTTGAAAGGGACCCAAAAGCTGTTATGCCCTCTGCATATGTTATCCTGACAACCCTAAATCACTCCCAATTTTGTGCTGCTGCCATCTGTAACTAATTAGTCCTATAACTTCTGTTGAAAACTTTACCGAGCTACTTTAAGCACTGGAAGTGTGTGTGTGTGTGTGTGTGTGTGTGTGTGTGTGTGTGTGTGTGTACACATTTGTTGAGTGTCTCCATATTTCTAATGGATATCACATATGTATTCAACAGAGGTTGGTCATCCACGTTCTGAAAACTCCATGCCATCTCTGCCATGAGAATCACCAAGCATTGTCAGTGAGTCTCTGGTATCGTGACAAGATCTTGTCATACACATGAGGGTCAGGAAGGTCAGACACTTCCTTGACTCCAAGGATTACAAATCTATTGGGAGTACCAACACGCCAATACATGTCAAAAGCTATGTGACTTTGGAAATGGAGCCCTGGAAGCTGAGCCATCTAGTCTAGTTTTCCATCCCCATTCGGTGGTTACATGGTTTTAGACAAGTCATTTCTCTTCTGCAGAACTTGCTTCATTTGCAAACACCAAAGGAAGACAGCATCCCAGGAGTGAGACAGTCAAAGCTGGAGGCAGGAATCCTGAGGATGAGAGCCATAGGTCATTGCCTTTCCATTTGTATGTGCCAAACTCTGCCCCTCCCCTGCTTCTCTGACAACATCCTGCAAGTCTGGCCCAACCCCGTGAATTCCTGGAATCAACAGCCCTGAAGAGGCTTGAGGAATCTCACTACAACCAGCTCTCCCGTAAGCCACAGACCAACAACTGCATAAAGGGCCTCCCATCACCCAAGATACGAGTTCACCTAGAAAATGAGTGCACTCTGACAGCCTCAGGACCGCGACAAAGAAACCACTGAGAGCTGTATTTTATTTTGCCTTAGAGTGGGACTATCTCTGGAGCTCCCTACAGCCTCTTCCACTCACGGCCTCTCCCTTTCCGTTCTCATCTGCCTTCAAATGGAGCTATAATTTTAAAACTACTAGCCTAAGAACAATATGTTATTAAGACTGTAACAGCTCCTAAAAAGCCATTAGAGTCCTGAAGCAAGCTAGCTCCACTGTCACCCAAATCATCAGAATGGGCCATTTGGACCATAAAATGCAGTCAGCTCCTCTGCAGCCCTGACCATCTCTACTGTTTCCCTTTAGTTTGCTTTTGTATTTTGTCATTTTGGGGAGGAGGTGGGAGTTTTCTTTTGCTTTTTATTTTTTGGTTTTTTTGTGGGGTATTTTTGTTGTTGTTGTTTTGTTTTGTTCTACACACTAGGCAGGGAGGAAATGGGCTTCTATGCCAGTTACCATGACAAATGAGCAGGCTGTGGGCAGACTGGGACAAGGCACTGTACCACACACACATACACACACATACACACACACACACACACACACACACACACACACACACGCACAGTATACCTGTGCAGCATCTTGAACTCAACACATTTCCACATCTATTTTCACACTCTCACCCTTGGCCACAAGATCCCAAGAAAACCAACAGTACTCTCATAGAACAAACTCCGTGACAACATCATCTTTGGCCACTACAAAGTAATGAGGCCCCCTTGGCAATAACTTTTTCACTTCTTCCAATTCTAGAACCTTCATTATCCTTATCTGAACACAAGAGTCTGTCATAGCTGAATTAGACTCTAAGGTTCCATGCTTACCAATTGTGTGGCTTTGGCAAAATCACTAACTCCTCTGGACTTGTTTCCTCGAGTATATTTTTAAAATTACCAGTTACAGACTCCAGAGCTAATGGAAAGTGAGTCTTCATCACCCAGGCTGATGATTAATCCTGAATGCCATGAGCCCTTGATCACCTCCTTCTCTAGGTGCCCCTAGGAACCCTCTGCATGGCCCTCAAAACATTGAGAGCTCAAGTGGTACCACCCGACCCTGGTGGGAGGGAGCAGACCTAGCACTTGGTTCTAGGTTTCCATATTGGATCCAGCGTGCTGTACCCTACCTGTGAACACTAGTTTTAATATACTAACTGCATGAGACACAGCACAGGAGTGACCAGAAGGTCCTGCTTAGCCCGGCTATCTTCTGACACACAGTGGCCTACTCCCTGCATGGAGGGGAGGGACCAGATGGATCCAATGCAGGCTCAAACAAGTTTCTCAAGAAGAACTAGAAACTCTCAACCTTTCCCTATTTGTTTGCCTGCTCCTCTCCAGGATAAGCCACACAGAGCCTGATCCTGGCCCTCCCAGAGCCAGCAGGTCTGTTCCATCCATCTGTGAGTGAGCATAGCAAGAGGAATCCTCTCCGCAGCATGCAGGTTACGAAGCACCTGGTCAGGTGACTTGTCCATGAGCACATGGAGTCTCCTGACCCCCAACTCACTAGCACATCTTCAACCACCTGGAGAACGGAGACACAGAGGAGGTTAAGGAGGTAACCCCATGGATGGGGCCCAGCTCTGGCATAATACCGCACACCCCCATATTACTCCCAGCTCTTGCCATTCTCAGGATCCACTAGAGATTGGTAGCCTCTGTCACGGAGCAGTGTAAGTAAACACCTGCCCTAATTCTCAGGCCTTTGTTCCATCAGTGGTCCAAGTGTGAGGATTACCCCTCAGCGCTACCATGGTCATTGGAGGACAGAGCCACGGGCAGCTCACTGCGGCAGCATTCCCACTTTGGACTGCTTGGTGAGCGGTGAGAATGCAAGTGCAGAACCCGGTGGCATAGCCAAAAGCCACCACCTAGGGGCTGCAGACTCCGAACTGCTTTCCCAGCAACGCACAAGGGAGACGAGCGGAGAGGAGTTGTTGCCCCCAGTGAGATCAAACATCTTCCACAGAAGATCCCCACTTCACTCCTTCCTCTGCCCTAAAGCACCCCTCGCCACACTCCTGACTCACCAGCAACTGCTCCAGAAACATTAAGATCCACTTCACCACCCTAGGAGACCACTTGCCATGCTAAGCCACAGCCTGGAGTCAGAGGTCAGAACCACAGACACAGAATCAGATTTTAGCTGAACAAGTCAAGGTTGGGATGCTTTTAAAAGGAGGTTCAGTTCATAGCCACACAAAAGCTGCCAGTTACTACATGCCTACCAGGTGCTGGGCACAGTACAGTATCTGACTCTGACAAGCTGGAGAGATGGCTCAGTCAGGAAAGTGCTTGCCACAACACTTGAGTTCAATCCCCAGGATCCGTGTAGAATATTCAGACATGGAGCCAGGCAGTGATGGTGCACAGCTTTAATTCAGCAGTCGGGAGGCA
>NW_004949119.1:5210440-5217183 GCF_000317375.1 Microtus ochrogaster
CTTCTTTTCTTTTTTTTAATTGGGCTAACTCTGTTGACCAGGATGCTGGCCTCTCCCTCTCCAGTGCTGGGATTAACGGAACGTGCCAACATCTAATCCAACTCTGCTTATTAAAGACAATACAATAAATCACGGAATCTTAGGGTTGGAAAGAATATGACAGGAAACTAACAACTAAAAATAAATCAGACTTTTCTGGTTGTTAGAACTGCCTGGGACACTTTGTGATTTCTGTGCCCCATCTCTGGGGGAATACAAATATATATGCGCCTATATGAACCTAATACATAATCGAGCAAAATTTTAAAAACAAATACCAAGAAGGAAGTCTTGTAGCACTCAGGCAAGGAACTGCTGTATCCTTAAAGCCCTGAGATACGAAGGGAAGACCTAGGTAGGGGTGAGTGTGCCCAGTCAGGTGTCCGCACATACTTCACTAACCAAGAGTACTAACTGCCATGGTCAAGTCCACATACTTTCTAGTGATGGCTCTACTTTGGAAAGAGACCAGCTGGGGGTGTGTTATTATCCTCCTTTTTGGACCTCAACAGGGAGAAAATGAGGGACAAGTTGAGAACAATTAGGGAGATAACTGAAACCAGCAACATGAGAGGCTGTTGGCCTCCTCTGCCATAGAGGCATAGCTCCGAGGCCCGTTGCTTCATTGAGAAGATGGGCAATATGTCAAAGACAGACCATCACAGAAAGTGGTGGTACCTTTTAGGGAAATGAACAATGGCACAGGACAGTAGGCCTGTGCGAGGAAACACAGCTCTGGCTCTCACCTCATCCCATGGGTTTCCCTAAAGCCTTAGCATCAGAAACCATCTCAAGCAACAGCTAGGACACCGAGGCCAAGGTTTTGGGACAGTCACAAAAGACTGGTCATAACATAGTTGTTCCCAGTATCAGAGAAATTATAAGATAGAGCTCCATGTGTATGTATGTATATATGTATGCATTCATACCACTTGAACCACGTTTTATAAGAGAAAAATAAAGCACATGGTATGTAGAAGATGAAGAGCTCTCTGCAGAAGAAAACAAGCCAATGAAACAACAAAACCCTTCTCGGTGCTTAGTGCTTTAGATGAAATTAGTAAGAATATCAATGTGATGAAACAAGTTAGCCTGCAACAAGTCAAAGAAGCAAACCAAAGACCAAAATAACAGCATCTCAGATAGCTAAATAAGTTAGACAAGAAAGCTGCACCTAGACCTTGAACTCCTGCACAAGGAGCGCAGCTCTGGCATTTACCGACATTACCCATTTCAACAACGTAAAACTCATGCCGCTCCTGCATATGGAAGTGGGAGGAGAAAGGGGAAGCCTGCAGTGCTAATTGTTTCATCTTGCACAGCCTGGACTCCACAGTTTAAATCTAAATTAGTTAATAAAAGAAAGGAATAACTTCTGACAGCAAGATAGAAAGAGGGCTATTGGAAGGGAGGAGAGAGGCTCAAAGAGATGGGTAGGGATATTGGGAGAAGAGGTGAGGAGAAAGACCAATAAGAACGAAGTATGGCCAGGTAGTGGTGGCGGTGCACTCCTCTAATCCCAGCACTCAGAAGACAGAGGCAGGTGGATCTCTGTGAGTTCAAGACCAGCCTTACTTACAAAGTGAGTTCCAGGACATCTGGGAATATACAGAGAAACGCTGTCCTGAAAAAGAGAAGGAAAAAAAGAGTAGAGGAGGGGAGAGGAGAGGGACAAAAAAAGAAAGTAATGACTTCAACTTCCTAATATTTCTTTTAGCAGAGTGAGATATTTTTAAAATACCTATTTCAACCAAGAAACATTTACCCAGCTCAGAATTTTCTTCAAGTGTATTCATTTTTTCTCAGAAAATTAGGCAGGTAAGTTAATATTCATTGTCAAAATTGGAATGCAGATGTGACCCGGTCCTTGCGAAGTTACTCCCATGAATCTGCAAACTAGGTATTGGGAACCCCTCCCATCTTTCCAAATCGGGAGCCAGGGTAAAGTCTCGAGTATCTCTTGATGTCTGAGATCTGTTACTTCTTAGGTATTAAGATGTTGACCAGCTGGATGGTGGTGGCACTCGCCCTTAATCCCAGCACTTAGAGGCAGAGGCAGGCGCATTCTGTGAGTTCAAGGCCAGCCTGGTCTACAGAGTTGAGTTCTAGAACAGACTCCAAAGCTACACAGAGAAATCCTGTCTTGAAAAACCAAAAGGAAAAAAAAATTCTTTCCTTTACTTCACTGTTGCTTGCTTACAGTAAATATTTCAAAAGCAATTGTTCATCAGCTCTCACACATTCTTAAATGGTTGAAATAATCACAGCTAAACACGAGTAACAGTGAATCTCCAATCTGAGACGCCACCCACTGAGCAACTGTCCATCTACAGCAATGTGATTTCATTATTCCCGGTGTCGCAGTCCACAACAGAACACCCGTGTTTATAGCACGAAGACCCCTCCCTGCTGCTGCTGTGGCTCTCCTCTCAGAAACGGTCCCTACCATTTACTGGAGAGCCTTAACCACCAGCTAAGGTAGCTGCTGCTGCTCTCCTTTAGCCCCTCAGAGCAACTTCTTCAGGTTATGAAGATTTGTGAGGATTTCCACCATTATCCGTGGATGGAATGAAGGGTCAGAGAAGCGAATTTCCCCCACATCCTCGGGGTTGGAGGCAGACCCATGCTTCAGTTCACATTCTGTTTGAACACAAAGTCCAGGTTTATAACAGAAAAGTTTGACTAGAGGGGCTGGAGAGATGGCTCAGAGGTTAAGAGCATTGCCTGCTCTTCCAAAGGTCCTGAGTTCAATTCCCAGCAACCACATGGTGGCTCACAACCATCTGTAATGGGGTCTGGTGCCCACTTCTGACCTGTAAGCATAGACACAGACAGAATATTGTATACATAATAATAAATAAATATTTAAAAAAAAAGTTTGACTAGAAATTCATGGTATTGACTAGAACCCAAAGCTAGTTTGTTCTGTATCACATTGTATACATGTGTGCACATTCAGCCATATTGCATGCATGTAGAAATCAGAGGTGGACATTAGAATGTCTTCAATAGTTTATCCACCCTATTTTTTGAGGCATGGTCTCTCTGGGACTTGTTTAGATGACATTAGCTGGCAGAGAAGCCCCAGATCCACTTGTCCCTGCCCTCCGCCCACAGCATCATCAACTTTCCAGAAGCACGCCACCATGTCCAGATTTCATGGGGTGCTGGGAATCTGAACCCAGGTCCTCACGCTTCTGCAGCACGCATGCTAGCCACTGTGCCATCACCCAATCTAGGTTTTCTGTAACTTCTAACAAATGCCAGACATGGGGACTCTGAGAACACGTCTAAGCCCCTCCCATATGGGAGGAGCCTTCCAATACCCACTGTTATAAATGACAAGTTTCTCCCCTGCCCAGGATTTCTCCTCCCCACAACAGAGACTGCATTTCTTTCCTGGTGCATGATGAAGTCACTGAGTGAGCAATTTAATCAGAGCCATGAAATTTTTCACATGCATTTACCTATTTACATATTACATAGCACCCTGTACATCCTGCTTTGAGGAATTCCCAACACCTGGGTTCCTTGGGAACTGTTCCTACGAGAGTTTCAGACCACAGACATCTTCCTTCTCTCCAGGTTAATGGAGAGGTGGAGCGGTGTGCGGGAAGTCATTTATATCTAGCACAGAAGTGTATTATAGGCATTTTTCAATTTATCTTCCTAATGATATTTTTTCAGCTACTCATATTCAAATGAGTTCCTACTCCCATAACAGTACTGACTGACAGCGAAGGGAGGAAACTAGGGTAAAATGCTAAGCACATTTTCTGCCAAGTGTGAATGCTCCAAGAAGGAACTGCAGAGTGCTCTCTGGCTGGGCAGGAGGGGATGAGACCATGCAGGATTGGGGACGGCACCTCTCTCGGCATTATAACTTCTCCAGAGTCTGTTTCTCATATAGAGGTGCACTGGCTCAGCCAGCTGGCTACACTTACTGTCTGGGGTTTCCCATGCCAACATCCAAGGCATCTGGGCATGGATTTCCAGCCTGACCAGGAACAATCTCCCAGGACCACGAGATTCCCAGCAGCGTATTACTCTGGGAATCCCAATTCTAAATAAATATTATACTCCCTTGTTTCTACATAGAGAGCTCCATCAAACGCACACGTATGTTGGCAGCGGGGTTATGGACCCAGGCATGGAAAACATGGCCTCATGCCTGGAAGAGTATGCTTCAGCATAGGAGGAGACCCAGAATGAGTGGGGTCACTCACCTGACTGCCCCCCCTTCAGTGTCCTTGATGGTATCTCCTTTATGTTCTACAGTCCAAGCCCCAACCCCCAGTTTATATGCAAGGTTCTCTGTTCCCTCACTTTTCCCAGGATTGCTATCCTTTGCAGAGGAGGGAGACACTCCCTGCCACAGCCCAGAAGGAACCTCCGCAGGAGTCAGAGACTGAGTTACATTTTCTCACTTTCCTAGTGTTTGAAGGGAAGTTTGTGTGGGGCTGGCTGCGATCGCACACCATCTGAGCAAGTGAGAGCACTATCTCAAACAGCAGCTTCCTCCCCCTCTTCTTCCTCCTCTTCCTCCCTGCTGTCCCCTCTCCAAGCCTTTAAGACCTGCCTCCTGCATTGGTGTTCCAGTTGTTCATCCCTTCTATTGCCCCTGGGAACCCCAAAAGCTCCGATCCACCAGAGAAGGGAAGCACAGGTACCACTCCATATAGACACAGGAATAAAGATTCAGGCCATACTTAGACTGAAGGACAAAGGGGCAGTGCAGCCTTGGGGACCCTACTAAAGCAAGACCAGGGCAAGACAGCCTCTGACATCCACAGCCCTAGGCCACTGCTGTGCCCCACTTTCTAATTCATACAAGGTCATCCATGATCTTAAGGCAGTCCCCTTCCCCAGGGCTGCCTGGTTCACAGAGAAGTATCCAAACACCTACTCCATGTAACTTTTTACTTCATGAGCAATGTTACCCAATGTCCAGCAGCAGTGAGAACATACCTCACACATTCCTCTTCCCTCCCCACGCAGGCAAGGCCAAGAGCCTGAGGACCTGCGGGCAGCTTCCAGTAACAATATACAGAACATGAAAACTATCTAGTCCCAGAAGCCATGATCTCACGACCACACCAAATGCTTGTTCTAAAACATGCCCATAGCTTGATCCAAGAACCCAGCCCAGCCTGGACAACCCACCAGGGCAGAGCACCAACACTCCTCTGTCAAAATGAAAGATGCTAAAGAAAGGGTGTCGAGCTGGGAGTACCCACATTTCCATCAAGCTTCCTGTGCAAAGATGAGCTGGATTTCTCTCTTGGAAGCTAGTGCCTTAAACATCCAGCCATCTACTCCCAGCTGCTAAGGAGCATCTCTGCTTCCCCCAGAGACCTGCCCATCTGACTATAAATTATTAAGGGATAGTGCGGGCTTGGCTGAGTGAACAGAACTATGGTTATATTCCACACAACCTACTAAGCCTTAAATATTATGCCTGGGCTCAAACAGCCCATGCCTTTCATTCGTCTTGGCATTGGAAAGCAGAGAGGAAAGAAACCGAGGAAGCCAAGAATCCAAGCACTTGAAAATTTATTGTGACCAACCTCACCCAAGGGCCTCCCACCCAGGCCCACCTATGGGCCCTTCCAGGTCAACAGGAAACTGGGGTGAAAGCCAGCCTTTCCAGACACGACAAGTCTTCGGGGGGGGGCATATTTCTAGAACTTTCTGTGTCCTCTCCTGCATGTATTTATTAGACAAGGACAAAGTCAACACGTTCTGGCCTTTCCCTTAAATTACCGGACTCAAGTCGTACCCACGAGTAGCAAGCCAAAACCACAACTGAAAATGGGAACCAGCAAAGCAACAGTCTCTGGACCAAACCTGCCTGCCTTCTGCAAACATGAAGCTTTATTAGGAAAACCACCTTTATCTTTTCTGTGCTATCTACAGCCAATGTCATGCTACAAAGACGTCATTGAGTAGCTGAAGAAACATGGCCTGCCATATCTGAAAACTATCTGGCTTTTCTAAAAATAAATAAATAAATTATTGATTCTTGGGTTACAAAACTTTTACAAGTAGTTAAGACCCTTTAATGAGATTCTTTTCGTTTTTGTTGTTGTTTCTCATTTTTTTTAAATGTGCCTCTGTGTATGTGTATTCACGCATATATGTGGGCATGTTTGGTCTCTAGTTGGTGAAACTTTTTGGGAAGGATTAGGAGGTATGGCCTTGCTGGAGGAGTCATGTGGGCATGGGGAGAGACGTGTGGCTGCCTGAAGCTGATGTCAGCCATATTCCTAGATCACTCTCTGCATTATTCACTGAGGCAGGATCTATCACTCAAACCCAGACCTTACCAATATCAATACAGCTAATCTAGTCAGCCAGCTTGCTCCAGGGAACCATCTGTCTCTGCCCTCCAAACCCTGGAATTACCGCTAGGTGGCCATGCCCAGACAGCACCTGGAAGGCCCAAGAGAGGCACCATGTGTTTCATGTCCACTCAGCTCAGGGGCACAGAAGGACTTCCCCAAAGCTGCCCCTGCACCGGGTGTCACTCAGCCAACAGTGACCATCCATCAGCTCGAGCCACTCTGATCGTGACACGTACACTGGGAGGCCCTGTCCTAGTTCACGTCTCTGCTGCTGTGACAGACACTGCTGGAGGAGGAAAGGGTTTATCCGCCTTGCAGGCTGCAGGCAGAGGGGCCTGTCCTAGCTACTGTACTGCTGCT
>NW_004949119.1:5217283-5233788 GCF_000317375.1 Microtus ochrogaster
TGTGAAGAGACATCATGCCCAAGGCTGCTTATCGGAGATCACGTGTGATTCCAGCAGATCAGAGTCCACGATCATCATGGCAGGGCACACAGCAGCAGGCTGTCAGGCATGGTGCTGCAGCAGTAGCTAAGACCTACATCCTGATCCTCAAGTTAGAAGCAGAGAAAGGAGATAATTGGGGGTGGTGCAGGGTTTTGAGACCTCAAGTCTATCCCCAGGACATCACTCCTCCAGCAAGGCCATACCTCCTAATCCTTCCCAAAAAGTTTCACCAACTAGAGAGCAAACATTTAAACAGACAAGCCAATGAGGGCCATTCTCAATCAAACTACCACGGGAACCAAGGCAACAACTCAAGGCAGCAACTGACACAGAGACCAAGGAGGAACACTGAATACTAGCTTGCACTCTCTGGCTGCTCGGCTACTTTCCTTATGCAACCCAGGAGCACACCTAGCACACAGTAGACTGTGTCTTCCTGTACCAATTAACAAATAAGAAAATGGCTTACAGACATGGTCACAGGCCATTCCAATGAAGGCAACTCCTCAGCTGAGGTTCCCCCTTTCACAGTGTGTCTAGTTCACGGCTGTCATAATTAACTATGACACCCAAGGAGGCAGCAGGCTATATTAGCCTCCATGAAGCTAAACTGAGAGAATCCCAGCTTTGGGCCCCTGTGATTCTTGGCTTTAGTTTTCTCCTTACCCAGCTGGGTTCACACCACATGTTATATTTTATCCCCAACTTTTAGTCCCTCAATACCTACTTACTATGAACCAGCCCACTTTCTAGGCAGTTGAGATAGAGCAGCTCCAAGCACGGCACTTGCTGACTTGGGAGTACATAGACAAGGAACAGTTCTAAACACTGTGAATGTCCAAACTCAAATGTCACAAACAGCCACCAGGACTGAGACTAGAAACAGTTCTAAACACTATGAATGTCCAAACTCAAATGTCACAAACAGCCACCAGGACTGAGACTGGCGTCTCCATAGCATGCTCAGCAAAGGAAGACACTGAGGCCACAGCAGTGAAGCCAGTTCTCCAGGATCATACAACTAGGCAGACAAAGAAGTGCCATGACACCCAAGAAGAGGCAGGCTATCAAGCACATGTATCTGCGCTCTACGATCTCCTGCCTTTGATGAGAGGAATGTCAGTGGTTGCCCATCCTGCGGTTATCTGTACGGGCTGGCAGTACTGAACTCAAGTTATGCCAAATCTTTCATCCATTATCACAACGAGGAATGCCATGGAGCATGTCTCCCTGGCTGGGGAAAGCAGCTCTCCCCTTTTCAACCGTGCAGGACAGACCTCAAACTCCTCAGCATTGGTAGCCCCCCACATTCCTCTTGGCATGAAGCCCTGCTGGCTGGGTAGTGATCGTGGGAGCCAGAGAGAGTCTGACCCAGGCCACTGTGGTTGAAGCAAGGAAGGATGCTAGTAGAGGCTGTGACCTAAGAGAGCCAGAGCACCTAAATGACAGAGATCTGGCGCATACCCTCTTCTGTGGTTTGAATGGCTGCCCCTCAAGTTGGGTTCCCAGGGTGGAAGTATTGAGGGGTGATACAATGTTGGAGAGCTATGGCCCACTGGGAAGTCTGTCAGATATTGGGGATCTGGAAGGAGATTGTAGGCCCTCATTACTGCTTCTCTCCTTACAAACTCACGATGTCAATGCTAGTTCAGACATATGTTCCCACTGCTGAGTGCAGCCCAATCCTATGGAGCTGCCCAATCATGTACCTCCAGAATTATGAGCCAAAATAAACTTCTCTATACTGCATCAGTACCTCTTGTCGGGTACTGGGGTACAGGGACCAAAGCTGACTTAGCTATCCTCAGTTTGATTCCCTTATGCTATTCCCAGGATTTCGGTGACGGCTGGTTAGAATGTCCCAGTCAGATTTGTCAACAGAACATAAGGCATCAGACTGGAAATTCCTGCACCCCATCTTAGATCATCATGGTTTGAGAGAAGTGATACTACCTTTAAGCCAGTGTCCCCATGGTAATGGTAATAACAGAAATTTTCCAGCAGAGAGCAAAAGTGAAGCCTTGGGACTATTCAACCACATAGAACATGTTCCCCACTGCTGGGAACAGCAGGAACTGATGTATCCAAAAAGGCTGCTGCCCCCCTTTCAGAAGAGGAAGACGAGGAGATAAGGCATGCAGAACTGTATGCAATCCTGGGGCTCCACAGGGACACCCTCCATCCCAGCCACTCTGCTAAGCTTGGTGATAAGGTTCGTGCCTCCTCTGTTCACTCCAAGGCCAGTATAGAAGAAGTGAGAACGGGGAAAGGGGGCAATAAGCACCAGATTAGGAGGGTGGAGAGCTGGAGAAAATGGAGCAGATTGGTCTACCTAATGGCTCCGTCTGACATGAGCTCAGGCTAGGGCTGCTTCTCTCCAAGCTCTGGGGTGTGGCTCTGCGGCTCCCAAGCAGGGTCAGAGTGGCCAGAGTCATCTTCCTTCTGCTTCTGGAAACCAGGAGACGTCTCTGGGATTCTTTTGTTTCTTTTGAAGCTCTACAGCTTCCCCTCCTCTCTTTGCCTTTTTCTCTTGGTTAGCATCCTGGTCTACCACCTGCACGGCTGTCATGTTCATACCCTAACTCTGTGACTTCATGTGGACCCACTGAACTCAAGAGCTGGGAGGTACCTTTGAGTACGTTTCTAAACAAGCATCTTAGAAAGAGGCTTTGGAGTGTTGGGTTGGGAGTGTGGGCATGGTGGTGCGGCTGGCTGGACTGGGCAGAAGCCCAGCTGTGTGGATCCCCTCAGAGCACATTCTCAGAGGAGGGGGGACAATTCTTAGCTAAGACGCTGGCATTGCCATTGAGTCTTGGAAGGAAAGATGGAAATAAGACTTCAGACATGCAGGATAAGAACTCCATGTGGAGTGCTATTTTTATGTGTTGCCCCTACAAACTAAGCAATGCCACAGGCTCTGCCCCCAAGTTTTGCCTGCAAGATATAAGATCCTCAACTAAGCTTTTGGTGGTGGAATGTACAAAGTTACTCAGGGAGAAACTAAAGCATAACAGAGTGTAAAACTGGCTCAAAGATACAGGGAAACTATTTTTATGTATTATCGTGTGTGTGTGTGTGTGTGTCCGGACACATGTCATTAACTGAACGCTGCTCACATCATAGGAGACTGGATTATGAACCTGAGAGGAAGAATGAAGACAGGGCACTTCACCTTTACCCCTCACCCCCTTAAAGAATTGTGTGCACTCAAATTCAGTTCATCCAACATCATCAACAGAAGCCCAGAGATCCCAGGATGAGAAAAAATACAGAAGTGTGCCAGCAGGAAATTCTTGAAACTTCCTCAAGTCTCTTACTGCCCATTTTACAAATGGAAAAACTGAGACCCCCACCTCCCCACGAAAAAACAAAGAGGTACAGAAACAAACCAGGTCTGTAACCCTAAGCCTAATGGGTCATCTCTATTCCTTGGCCATTCTGTCCCCACCCAACAGGCTAGGATGTGTGGCCCCAAGGGCAGAATGTGACCAAGACGTGCCGTTGATTAAGTCTTTCTGTCGAATACAATAATGCTTGGAGCATCTAGACAGAGTGTGGCTGGACATCTTAGTCTATGAGAGATGACCTCTTTCTCCAGTGTGGTATGTGTAGAGGCCTAAGATTATTCATAATACCTATCCTAGCCCTGTTCCCTTGGGGACAGCTCTGGGAAATCAATTCCCACAAAGGAGATATCATGGCTCTCTGCTTATTGGTACTTGTATGGCCCAGTACTTGAGAGGCCAAAGCAATGAGCAAGAAGACAAATGTCAGCAACAGAGGCTGGGAGTCGCTGTGGGGAACTCTCCCCTAGACAGAGGTACGATCCCAGAGTGGAGCTGTGTACAGAAGACCAGGACCCTACTGGCAGGAAAGGAGAAAGAAACTCCATCAATGGAGGGTGTGTCAGTACAAAGGGAGCAGAAAACTGGGCAGATTGAGGTGTGATGTGGGCAGATGTGGGCAGCAGAGGACTGCACCAACTTGACTTCTACTTCTGGAAAAGGCAGCACACTTCTGTGAGTAAGACCCATGAGCTCTGAGAGACATGGCCCGTTCTGGATTAAGAACCTAATTCCTCTATTTCTAAGCTCTGTGATTTCAATGTCATTTTCTGGGTCTGTTTTCTCTTCTGGAAATAGAAATAATACACCCCACATTGCAGAGTCGGGGAGCACTAAAAGCAGGAAACAGAGAGCCCACACCTGGCCACATCTGGGTAGCAGTTGTGGTAAATACCTGGCAGAGGTATACTCCCTGCTCACCATCCCCCCTCTTCGTTGTGAATTTCAAGTACATAACCCTTCAAGAACATGGGGCTTTGTCCCCCTTGCCTTGCTGTGTGCTTCATGACTTTCTCTTCTCATAGCTATCATAGACCTGGGAACCAGTATATCCTGAATGCCTGGAGGAGCCCATGACGTCATCCACAGTGAGGAAAGACAGGAAGCAGTGACTGTGTTGCTACATCACAAATAATACAGACATTGGCACAGCAGTAATAAAGGTACCATGGTCGTTTTTCAATATCTTTCAATGAGTTAAGCTAGAAACTTTTTTAATCGTTTGCTCCATCCGTATTAAAATGATCCCATTCTGGATTCATTAGTAAATGTCCCTTCATCCCACGTAAGTGTCCTCTCCTACTACAGTTATGATGGTAGCATCTGGGAGAGCAGAGGACAGGGCTACAACTTGGCAGTGGTGGTACTCCTATATGGAGTGCTTCCCAATGCCAGGCCCAAGATGCATACCAGGATCCTGATGGATTGTTCCCAGGTGACCCAGTCTGGGAATCAAGTTGTTCAGACACAGTGCACTCCTTGCCAGGGTCAGGCTCCACTCTGACCCTCAAGTATTCAGCCAAGAGCCTACCTGTCATGTCTCCAGTACATTCCACCTGCAGAAAGCAGCTCTGTCCCAGGGCTGTTCCCAGGTCACATCCCATCAGGAACTGAGTCCTATTATATCCCACACCAGTGGTCAATATCAGCAGCAAGACATTTCCAGCATACAGCTGTACCATCAGGAGTCGAATTCAAAGTGACCAAAAGCACAAAGGCGCCCTCCCATAAGAGTCACCCTCCCTTTCCCATCTGCCTGGAGCATGAGAGCCTGGGCACAGAAGCCAATGTAAATCTACTTTAAATAATAAGTATCTCATATTTCTCTCTGAACATCCCAAATGAAAAGGTTCAAGTGGGATCAATGTCTTTTGTTGTGGTTCCAGTAGGAGACAGGGAACCACCAACCAAGGTCACCGTGAATGGATACTGGAAGGAGACGCAAGCCCACAGGGTTCCTCAGCTGGCAATGCCAGCTTTCAGAACAGACCCAACAAATTCCTTGGGGCCAAGCCAGGCCAGATTTTCCATAACCATGACAAGCCTGCTATTTTTCACCCTCTGAAAGCCTGGGCGAAGCCACAGGGTATAGCAGAGAAACAACCAAGACTCCCAGCAAAGGGCTCCAGACAAGACTGCAATCGCTCATCTCTGGTAAGGCCAACAAGATGACGCAGAAATCCCATGAGCAGTTTGAAAGGGGAAAAGCCCAAGACAGGGCCCCAAAGACCCCTGATCTCTGGCTAGAGAGCCGACCTTCCCAAGACTCCTGCTCCTGGAAGGTCACTCGGTTCAGAGACTCTGTGCACAGAGAACCCGACTGCACGGGCACACAGCTAACCATGAGATCACAGATCTGTGGACACGGCAGGGCCTCTAAATCTTAGACAAGGTGAAAAATATTGAGCAAGGAAGGCGGAGGAATGAAGATGATGCGCTGGAAGGGCACTGACATCCCAGAGTCCTTGGTCTTGTGATAAGCTCTATTCAGAGGAAAAACCTTTCTCTAGGGAGCATTCCCTATTCACCTCTCTGTGCAAGCCGTGGCTTCCCTCCACATGCACGCAGGTAGCCACCATAAGAAAATGTATCAGACAGAGGATCCCCATCCGAAAGAGGGTATCTTTACTGGAGCAGTGAGTGGCCTGCGAGCAGGGGACTCAGAGAAACAGTGACACACAGCTGATCTGCTTCAGGAGGGAGTGAGCAGGACCTTTCCTCCCGGGCCAGGGTAACCACATGACAAAGTCACGAATCCCTATAAAGTGTCCTGGGGCTTGATTTGAGCCCAAATAAAACTCAAGAAATCAAAGATCATTTCTGGCTATTCCAAAAAGGGAGTATTTAAAGAACCTGAAAAGTGGGGAGAGTGACAGCCAATGCAGGTCTTAGAGAAGTGACGTTAAGGTCAGATTCAAAAAATTTGGGCCGGGCGATGGTGGCGCACGCCTTTAATCCCAGCACTCGAGAGGCAGAGGCAGGAGGATCTCTGTGAGTTCGAGACCAGCCTGGTCTACCAGAGCTAGTTCCAGGACAGGCTCCAAAACCACAGAGAAACCCTGTCTCGAAAAAAAAAAAAGAAAAAAAGAAATAGAGAAATAACCAAGCCTCTGTCTAACAAAAAGAGAAAATATTCTAAATTGGTATACCACTATCATCTGTATTTTCAAACTTGTTTCTGAACTGGATTTTTGTTTCATTTTTAGAGACAGGGTTTCTCTGTGTAGCCTTGGCTGCTCTGAAACTTGCTCTGTAGACTAGGCTGGCCTTGAATTCACAGAAATCCTTCTGCCTCTGCCTCCTGCATGCTGGGATTAAAGGCATATGCCACCACCACCAGGCTATTCTGAACTGGATTTTTAAAACAGACCACTGTTTTGCTTGTTTGAAAAAGGGGGAGCTTCCAATAGCTTAAATCATCGTTGTTATGGTTTGTTTTCTATTCCAATGATAAATAACATGACCCAAAACAACTCAAGGGAGTCGCAGGCTTATCTGGCTTACCCTTCCACCTCATAATCCATCTCTGAAAGCAGAGTCGGGGCAGGAACTCAAACAGGAACCTGGAGGCAGGAACTGAAGCAGATATCATGGAAGAACACTGCTTCCTGACTTTCCACAGCTTGCTCAGGACCATTTTCCCAGAGGTGGCACCACCTACAATGAGCTGAACCCTCCTTCATCAATCATTAATTTAAAAAACAACGCATAGACTTGCTCACAAGCCAATCTGATGGAGGCAATTCCTCAATTAAGGGTTCATCTTTCCAGGTGATTCAATTGATACAAAGCATCACAAGAGGTGAGAAGCGATGTATGAAACAATCTAAAAACATCATGGTGTAACACTTTGGAGACTAAACTAAACAGATGAATGGGAGACTGTGTAGAGGCCCAAGTCAGGTCCCTTGTGCCCTTCAAGCTTGAGAAAGGCCAGGAATCTTGGCTATGTTCGGGAGCCTCAGGTGTACTGGAATTAGGTAGGTAAAACTCAGTAAGTTATTACAACCTTGATCATCACTGCATGAAGATGAACTGCAGCAACACTGGAGCTCTGAAGTGGCCATGCCAAAATGCAGGCTTCCAGACGCATTCTCAGCTCCCCTCGAGAGGACTGTGTGAGAATCTACAGTGCCCTCAACATGGCTTTCAGACATTCGAGAACTTGGGTCTAGTAGCCTGTTGCTAAAATTGCTTCTCTTGTAGTAGACATTACACAATGTCTACCTTTCCTCCCACAGTCCCCACAACAAACCAAGGTAAGATGCCACCAGAGTGCACTCTAGGGGACCAATGAGTTTATTAGGTTTCTTTAGAGGGCAGTGTGGGAAAGACTGCAGGCAGGAGTCTAGGTAACGCTAAAGCAGCCTCGCCGGAAGAACTAATGGCTTCTCCATGGCTACGTAAATGGAGAGCTCTCCCCACTCGAACCACAGCTACGTCCTCCAGCCCTTCCCAGAGACCCCAAGGCCACATGCAAATAGAGCAGAATTCCATACAGTTGGTTGGGAGGGGTTGCTGGATACTCAGGTGAGGGTCTCATTACCCTCCCTATCCATTCTGTCCAAGCAAAGCCAGCTGTGACAACCTTTGGTAAGCATCTCAAAAAAGCAAGGATCCACCCAGTTGCTTCAGATGGGCAGAAGCACTAGCCACCAAGTCTGACAATGTGAGTACAATTCACCAAAACCCATATGGTTAGAGAGAACCGATTTCTGAAAGTTGTCCCCTGACCTCTGATCAATCTTTTCCCATGACACACTCCTCTTCCCCCCACACAAAATAAATAAATTAAAAAGGGAATAAGGTAGAGAAAGACAGCGGAAGACGCCCCATGTTGATCTCTGCCTCTACACACACTCATTCTCATACACAAGAATAGTTGGAAGTGGTTGGGGGATTAAAGTTACAACTGAGGTGACATGAACTCTAATGTGTTCTCTATCAGTGACAGTGAAAACGGGGCACAGGCTGGGCATCCAAGTCTACTCTGTCTCAATACAATGATCACATTGTGTCCGGTAGACAACAGGACCCAGACCCACTCAGATCTGAGGACAAAGATGAGTGTGGACATCCAAGTCATGAAGACTCCCAACCAGGGGCCTCACGCCCAACTCCAGGCAACCATCATCCATGTACATGCAACAGCCACAACTTGTGCACCTCACCAAAAGGCAAACTCCCTAAGAAAATAGAGTTCCTGGGTATTTCCCCAGCTCCAGCCGCCAGTCATCAATCATCAACACACGTGCACACACACCATGATGCCTCGCACTGCCAAAGCAGCCTGGCCACTAAGGCGGTCAGCATACATTGTATTTGATGGTCCTCCAGCTGCAGTAGCTCAATAGCCTGAGACTAATATAAATAACTCCCTCGGATAATGCTGGTAATTAATTCTGGTCAAAGAGCAGAAGATGGATGTGACATCCACCCCATGCACAGAGCACAAGAGGCAGGTTTCTGAAAGGTAGAGAGAGCTACTCCAAGAAATTACCTCCACAGTGCTCTGCGAGGAAGCAGGGGCTCTGGACTCATTACTTCAATCTCAAAAGCTGTCGCTCACTGTCAATGGGCAGTTTAATCTCGCCCAAGAGCTTTCAGGCCCACAGTTAGCCCTGCGATGGTGGGTTCATGAGTTAGGGGCATTCTCCAACTAAAAGGAAGCAAGCCTCTCCTACCCAAAGAATGTCCAGCTCATGAAATATGTAAACATACCTATACCCAGCCAGGGTACACCCGGAAGAGAGGCTGGGTGATTCTGGATCTCCCAACCCCATGTTGTCAAGATGTTTTAGGTTGTTTGGGACATCTAAATTCACTGCCTAGAAAGTGCCCCCTCCTTTATATGGTCCCCTAAGTAAGTAAGCTGACATCCAAGATTGGACTCCCACACTGTACCAGGGAAGAGGCATTTGGGTATGTAAATACTAAAGCACATTACCAAGTCACAGTAATTCAAGGAACCCTAAGAAATTATTTTCCTTTACTTGAGAGGAATAATTCACAAAGGTTTCTCTAGTTTTGTCTGTTTCAGTCTGTCTTGTTTTGTCTCTACAATGAATCAATGCTATGGGCTTTCTCAGCATCCTTGGAAGGGTAAGAAAAAGGCTCAGAAGGTCTGAGCCTGCCTAACTCCTGAACTGTTCTTCATTTCATTCCTGCCTTATTTAAATTAAGATAAAATTCACTTAATGTGCAGAATCCCATAATCACCTCTCTACAGTGCTTCTCTAGGGCCTGCAACACATAGAGCTTGGGGAACACTAAAGACCCAAAATACAGCAGATTAGGCCATATGCTTGTCAAGGCCTCATGGGTTATTTTTCTTGGTGACCTCAACCCTAGAAGACGAATCATTCTCTATGCCCTGAGTCAGCCCAGCCAATCTGCTGTCTGGCAACACTTGGAAGGTTCATAGACTTCTAGCTAGTCATAAGATGTTGTGGCCAAGCCAGATGGTGGTGCCGCATTCCTTTAATCCCAGCACTCGGGAGGCAGAGGCAGGTGGATCTCTGAGTTCGAGGCCAGCCTGGTCTACAGAGCAAGTTCCAGGACAGGCTCCAAAGCTACAGAGAAAGCCTGACAGGCATGGGTTGTGTCATGACCAGCAGTGGTCTCTCAGGGAAACCTAAGACAGCAGGGAAGGAAAAAGTGCATAGAACCCTATAAGGTGGTTTTTGATCTAGGCAGCTTGTGGCCTTCCAAGCGGCCCTGGCTCTGAATGCAGGTATCATATTTCCTGGATGCTAAGTTGCTGACTCTTCAGCACCCAAGAGTTGTGCTCAAGTGGTCTCTAGAGCCACTGAGACTTTCCCCAGCAGAAAAAACATTAGTGATTGGCTCCTCAGCACTGGCTGGGATGCCCTAAGGAAACTTACCCAGTCCAAGACCTTAAATTCCCACAGCCAGACCTGGCCTTCACCCAGAAGCTCCTCCTCCAAAGCCTACAGTCCTAAACAAACCATGGTGCTGGAGGCCCAAGAGAGCCTTCCCCACCCACACAAACTGGAGCACCTCCCCAGAGTCCTCTGCTCTGTAGCCAGGCTTCATATCCCCAAGAAAGCACCACGGGCCCACCAGGAAAAGGAGGGAAAATGTGTTTGGAGAGAATTGGGAACAGGTGAAATTTTCTCCTGACAATGTGGTCAAGCCCAATTTTTTTGTTTTGTTCTGGTCAGAGCTAGTATAGATCCTGGATGAGATACAAACTAAAATGAGATGATATTAAAAACATGACCATATTTTCCCACTAGAATATGTCAGATAAGAGCTGCTACCATTCACTGAGGCTGACTGTCGAGAACTGTTCTAGGGGCTTTACACGCATTATCTCACCAAATACAGAATGATGGTATCTCACTTGATGTATACAAGCCGCCTTCCTATCTATATTCTGCACACACAGATGCAGCCAACTGAGGATCGAAAATAGTTAAAACAAAATTGTGCCTGTGCTGAACACATTCAGACTTTTTCCCATGTCCTTATTCCCCAAATAATACAGCGTCGCAGCTACTTATGCCGCACTTGCCTTGCATGCAGTGTAAGCAATGTGTAGTGTATTTAAAGCATACAAGAGGATGTGCACAGGCCAACGGAACAAAACCTGTGAGGCAAGTTCTTACAAACCGCACACAGACAACTATCACCTTGACAGTGCTTCCTCTATTCTAAATGCTTCATACTGATTATCTGATCTCACCATCAGTTCAAAGGAAATGCTGTTATCTACCCCCGCAGCACACCTAAGGAACTGTGGAGAGCAAGGCTGCGTGGTTTGCCCAAGGTCACATAGCTAGGAAGTGACAAGAGCCAGAACTTGAACCCAGACTTAGGCCCTCATTCCATACACTGCTTATGATAAGCTCCACTTGCAGATGCAAAATGACTCAGAGAAGTTGATTCATTTGCAAAGAGTCTATAAACCGGGATGGTCCACACAGTGAAATGTGTAGTGGCACAGATCTTAGGGGGCTGAGAAGTCGGAACCACCATTTGTCTACAGAGCAAATCCTGAGCCGGCCTAGATACATGAGATCCTATCCAAAGAAAGGGCTCCTCATTCGAGAGTCCGAGACTGTGAGTTCAAGGCCTGCCTGGAACATACAACAAGATTTCCTGCTGTGCTGTCCCACAGGGAGGCCCAGAGGCCTGCAGGGTACAAACTGAGAACGATGTCCACTTGGTCACATGTTATAAGTTGTGACCAAGTAAACCCATAGAAGTCCTTCCTCCAAACCTGACTACTGTGTATTAATCGAAGAGCATAGGTTTAGGAAAGGCCTCCAGAGTAAGAAAGAGTCAAAACACTCTCATTGTACAGACAAGGAAGCAAAGGCTGAAGAGTGAGGCCTCGTGCCCCAGACTCGCAGATGGCGTTTGGCAGAGCGGAGATGACAATCCAGGTACCCACAGGAGAGCTATGCCATTGTACCAGTCATGGCTTCCTCCAGCCACATGGATTCAGTTCCGGGAAGGCATCATCACTGTACATGTCTGGGGCCCCGGCCACAGCAAATATGCAAGACCCTGGCAACCTTGGGGGCCTAAGACACAAGAGTTCTACCGGGGCTGGGAAGACCTGATGGTACTGAATCTTTCTGAGCACCACCCTGAATTCTGTATGACTGATTTTAGCACCTGTCGGAGGTGGCTTCTAAATTTGGAACTGGCATCGGAGGCGGTCTGTTGCACAAATGTATATTTCCTCAGGAACAGTTGTCAGAAACAGTAAAACTGACAGAAAACAACTGTTCCTTCACACCTTGACAACACTGGGCTGTGAAGCCAGAGGAGCACAAACAAACACAGTTTTAGCCATCCTGTTCTACAAACTTCACCTTAGCTCTCAGGGTCTGTCCATACCTGGAGGGGAGGGGGAGGCGGGGGTATGCATGTCTTTGTGAGAGGGGTGGGCACATATATACATCTGCATGTGACGGCTGTGGGAACCCTGCCCCCACCCCTGCACTGGCCTGTAGTCGGCTGCTCCTGCTGTCCTTTGAGTCCCAGAGGCCTCTTGTCTCCACCTCGCTCCTCTCAGTGCTGAGCCTACAAATGCCAAGGATCACACCCAGGTTTTGTTGCTGTTGTTTTGTTTTGTCATACTATAGGTTCTGGGGATCAAACCTGGGTCCTAGTGCCCGTGCACCAGGCCCTTTGGTCGAGCCATCTCTCCAGCCAGGGTCCATAAACTTCTTAATGGAACTCCCAAGGAGTCTCCATTTTTAACCCCACTTGTCAATAATAGTCCCTAGGCCCTTCGCTCTCTCTCGATGCCTGTCATCACTTAACTGAGTCATGGCTCATTTAGGGCGCTAACCTGCACTTTACGCGCTGAAGTCACTTCGGTAGAAGTCGCAGCTTAATTTTAATCACCTCCTCCTTTGCCTTCATTCAGTTGCCTATACCCAATTTCACACGTGTTCCCTCTACTCTGCACACGCCATTGTGCTGGAGGCATGGAGGAATCTCTTACTAAGGAAACCTGACAGAGGGGATACACATGGCAGTAAAGAGCTGAGACATACAGCTTCTCATGAAAATGCCTCACCATCCCCTGCCCAGAACAGATGTGGGAAAAATTACTCTTATGCCCTGAAATTTTCCATTCTTGATCTCAACCCAAAGGTGACTTTTTTATTTTTAAGCTGAAGCCAAAAAAAAAAAAAAAAAAATCAACTATTTTTGATTCGTGCCCAGGCTGAAGAGACACGCTTTGTTCTTGTAAAATCGAGGTAAGACTTTTTAAACACATAGGTAGCTCAAACAACAGAGCTTCAAAAGCTCCGAACCTTCCAACTGGCTAGTGTGCAAAGGACGGTGCCTTTGCTCTCACCACAAAGCCAGAAATCAGCACGCATCCCTTCACCCCTTCACAGTGCAGGCACGGTGAGAGTCTCCGGGGTGGGAATCCATCACCCATCCTTCCGTTGAGCTGTGTGGCAAGTTCACAGCAAGCCCACGGCATTTAAGAACTGTGTGCCTGTGAATAGCTCACTCACGCTTTGCAAACCAGGTTCACTGCAGATGCCCTGCCCATTCCATGGCATCGTGATGCCAACAGGCCAGAGAGATGTCTCAGTAATTAAGAGTGTGTACTCTTCTTGCAAAGACCAGAGTTCAGTTCCCAGTACCCACCCTGGGCAGCTCACGTCCGCCTGTAACCCCACCTCCAAGGGATGCAATGCCCTCTTCGAAACCTGGCAGTCAATTTCACTTACGTGTGAAAACCTGCCCTCTGCTTCATCCCACCCCCACACATATAACATATATATATAAACTGTGGAAACAAACAAGAGGGACCAGGGATGTGAAGGAGCTTTGTAATTAGAATTCAATATAAACTCACACTTGGATTATTCAGCACATAAAACAGAGGGGTATGGTTTGTTCCTTAGAGCTACAAATGAAAGATACTGGCAATAAGGAAAGTGGGTTATTATCAGGCAGAAAATAAAGAGAAAAAAAACAGTGAGTAAGATCCATGGAGCTTTATACAAGACACGTTCCACGTAATCAGCCATCAAGACAGGCTTCTTCCAAGAGGAAGGCTCTCTTTATACTTGTGACTCTCATAACACTGACCACAGGGACTTGCAGCTAAGTCCTTTCCCTATATCCAGACCTCTTCAATGTCTTTATCCATCCTGTTTGTCCCAGCATCCCCTGCATATCACATCGCCCTGTATGAGTGCGAAGGCCAGATCAAGAGATAACTCAGTGGTATAGAGCTAACCTATGCAAGGCCCTGGGTTCCATCTCCAGTGATTCCGGTGGGGAGCCACAGTGGACCATCTTGGTTCCAAAACAGACCTTGTGCCAACCAGCTGGGTGACCTTGAGCAACTGAAATCCTGTGAGTCACTTTCCCCAATGTTAGTGGCAGGTCCCTCCCAAGAAAGTAGGCAAGAAAATTAAAGGCGTGGATATCATCTGACACTTGATGTCTCCTGACAGAATACAGGGTTGGCAGCCCTGTGGCCAGAGTGGGAGCTAGGCTTTCAACTGAAGCAGACTGTTACTAAGGCCAACAAGAGCTCTGAGCACGTGGCTGTTCACATGATGTATGAACGTGAGCCTCCCAGTCCCAGTCACCCCACACTAGATTCCTAGGTTACTGTACTTTCCACGTCAGGGACACACAGACAAGCTGTGTCTAATGTCTTTTGCTTTGTAGACCCCCATACATGTATGGGGATATGGATTCCTGAAACTCTCCTTTGCAGGGCTGAAGAGATGGCTCCGTGGTTAAGAGTACTGGCTTCTTTTCCAGAGAAAAGTCCCAACACTCCAGTCCCTAACATTCACTGGTAGCTCACAACCACCCATAACTCCAGTTCCAAGGGATCTGACACCCTCTTCTGGCCTCCACAGGCACTGCACACACATGGTGCACATACATCTATACAGGCAAAACATCTATACATGTAAAATAAAATCTGAACACATTTCTCTCTCTTTACTCCTCTTCTGCTGCCCTAATACACAGAGACGATGAAGTAGTGACTATAGATTAACATAAAGGAAATATCTGTCAGTGAAATTGCAAAAAGAGGCCTTGGCAGTGACTGCCTAGGAATGTGTTTCTTGGGCTCACTGCAGACCTATTCAGATTGAATCCCACTGTCAGAATCACAGCTCTCTGAGAAACGTCCTCTTCCTACCCTCCTGGAGCCCTGGTCCTAGTATTCAGATGATAGTGATCTCCCTAGGACCCTGCTATGGGCAGGCATTGTGTCCTAGGAGAAGCACTTCTCATCATGCATGAATGCTGTGGGAAGCATTTAAAAAGAGGGTTTCCAGTTACCAATGTCATGCCTGGAGTGTCCTGATGCTGACTGCAGCTGTCCCACGGAAAGCCAGTGACGTCATGTACAGGCCTAACCATGCTGAGTTCCAAGGCTGTGCTTAGCAGAAGGTTCTCTGGGGGCTGAGCCCCTGTCCATCGGGTGGGAAGAAGCTGGCACTGCCCTGGGATAACTTGTTTCTCTCCTGAGTAGAACTCAATTGTCAAATCTCGGACTCACAGCAGGAAAGAGTTGCACATTATCCCAACTGTCCAAGGCAATGCATTTGGCTGCTGTTAAATTTTTACCACGTGCTATGTCTTGTCCAGGGCTCAGAACACTTGTCACTCCTCAGTTTTTTACTGTGCTTGACTTGTGGTATATATATAAAAAAAAAAAAAAAACCAATAGTCTTCTCTCCCTTCACTACAGAGAGACTAGGGAAAGAGAAAAGGCAAGAGGGCAAAGAGCAATCAGGATGGAAGAACACGAGAGGAGAAAGTGAGGACGGGCACAGGAGAAACAATTATTTTTCCTCCCCCTGCCCAGGGCACTGCACTGGGGACACCCTGGCAGATCCTGTCCTCCAGAATATCTAACCAAAAGAACAGATGCAGAACACTTGCAGAGTACTGTGACAGATTGGGCCCTGAGCCCTAGACCAGAGTTCAAGCTCAATGCAGAGCAGATTTCCCAAGGGCTGAGATCAGATTAATTGGAATTTGCAAGCTGTGCCCAGTTAAGATCCGTATCTGTCACCACGTTAGTCACTTTCAGGCCCCTCTTAAAAATCAGAACGCTGCTATCCATAACCTCCCCGGGATGGGGAAAGTGGCCAAAGCCTGGCCACCCAGCAACAAGACTCTTCCACTGGCTTCAAGATAAATGTGAGTGATTCGTGGCTGGCGGGGGAGGGGGCACTACTCACAATCATTGACCTGAGGCAGGAATTCAGTTAAACTATGAATTTTAGGGCTCTTCTCTGGGGCATGGGGGAGGTGGGTGGAATCATCTGGACTCTACAATCAAGGATGGAAGTTGAAAAGGAAAGGAACAGCTTCCAAACTACCTAGCACAAACTCTTCCAGCAAACCTGTGGCTCCTGTGGTGCAATAGAAATTTGAAAATCCAGAATGACATTGTAACCTAAGGGGATGCATGGCCTGAAATAGAAACACTCAGGTGTGGACCAGGCCTTCTTGGGACCAATCTCTACTTTCTTTCCAGTCCCTTATGACATATTCATCAAAGAAGGAAGGGCAAAGGGAAGAAGGGAGACGGGGAGGGAGGGAAGGAAGGAGGAAGGAGGGAGGAAGGGAGGGAGA
>NW_004949119.1:5233956-5235818 GCF_000317375.1 Microtus ochrogaster
TAAATAGGTCATCTATTTTAGGATGTTCTTCAGGTGAATCTAAGAGCTTTGGGCTACACCATGGTCAAACAGTGAAATTTCCAGGAAGTACATATCATATTAGGCTGAATGCATAGAGATCATAAATGACCCAGGAATTAAGTAAAAATGCTCGCATTCAGAGTTTTGGGGATTTAAAGGTAGGGAACGAGGCGGTGTGAAGCCTGACAAACACCTCATCACTCAAAATATTGCACATCTAAGATTAGCATCAGAAAATACAGGGGGATTCAGTCTCAGAAGCCGTGTTCAGGTTCTCAGAAGGGGCGAACAGGAACAGTGACCAGTAGAAGAAAAGAACTTGGACCGGATGGCAGTCTGAGGGAGGCTGGCCAGGCCCAGAGTCCACAGCATCCAGGCTGTTCACGGCAGGAAGGCAAGTGTGGGCAGGAAACCACAGAGAAGACAGCAAATGGCCCAGACACTCTGAGAAGTCTCAGGTGTGCGTGGGGTGGGGGTAGGGGACAATCAGGACAGCTTCATGCGACTCAAGATTTGTGACTAACAGATGTGACTTGTAAGAACAAATGTTAGCTTCCTCTTCTACAAACTGAAGAGAACAGACCATACTGTAAGTTTGCAAATGGCAGGCCTTGGCCCAGCGGACAATCAAGAAGTCTAATCGCGGGTTGCAAGCAACATTTTTAAGGTGATGGAGTAGGGTGTAACGATGCAATGATGAAATTGAGGGGATGCACTAGGATAGAATGGGGTCAGGTAGAGCAGGATGCCATGGAATATTTCCACAACCCCACACCACAGGGACGGAAATCGTTATACTCAAGTCCTAGGCTCAGGCTGTGCTCCTCATCCGGCTGTTGACATGTATCCCTTATAATCCAGTAATATCTTTTAAAAACGACCTCAAGCTGAATATCATGTGAAGAATAGCTATTGTTTTCATGAGCTCTTGTTTATGTTTTATCATAAACAAGAAAGGTTTTAGTTTTGTTTCTGTATGAGTCAAGGTCATTCCATATAACCCAGGCTGGCCTGGGACTTGTTACATAGCTTCAAATTCACAGTACCCTCCTGCCTCAGCCTTCTGAGTACTGGGGTTACTAGCATGTACCTCCACACCTGACTCAAAATAAGGTTATGAAGTCTTTCTACACCTCGGGTTTCAGGTGTCTTTGGTGTCATGCATGCAGCTTGCCTCCTCGTTGTCAGACCTCATAGCATCTCTCAGGAGCCCCCAGGCCCTGGCTGCTACAGGAGCTGAGATGGAGACCACCACTCCTTACCCTTTTAACCTAGTCTGTGCAGGGATCAGCCTATGCACCTAATAAATGATGACCAGACTCCGTGTTTGTTGCCCAGCCTCCTGGGAAACGGGCAGTGGCATGGCCAAGGGATTACTTTGGGGTAAATATTTCTCTAAACCTCATTCTTGCCACCATCCCCAGTACTCAGAGTGAGGGGGCCAACTCCCCCCAACAGTTCCATCATCCTATTCAAGGGAGCAAATGTCCTGACTCAAAATGTAATACAGGGAGTTTAGGCTATAGAATCCCCCCAAAAGAAATCAATTCATAGGGCATTTATGGTGAAATGATTGGGAAGACATCATCTGGCATAGTGAATCTGAGACCTTTTAGAAGGTATCTTAATGTAGCAAAGCATCCTATGCATTGTGCTCCTCCATATTATACATATCTGTATACATTTATATGTGTGTGCATGTATATGTACATATATGTATATGCGCATACATGCACATGTAAGCAGGCATTACATAAGTGGAGTCAGGACATACACAGTATATACTGTGCTGTTGAGTCAGGACATACACGGTATATACTGTGCTGTGGAGTCGGGACATA
>NW_004949119.1:5236456-5267718 GCF_000317375.1 Microtus ochrogaster
GACATACACAGTATATACTGAGATGCAGAGTCAGGACATACACGGTATATACTGTGATGCAGAGCAAATGACCTGGCTCAAAACAAGCCCTAGAGCTACACACTAGTGGTAAATGGTGGGTAGCAGGAAAGAAAGAGAAAGGGTAAGCTGGGATCCCTAACACTGGTCTTTCCCTTGCTCAAGCAGGGTTGTTTCATCAATCATGGTCATCTTGAAAGTGACCCAATAGCAAGGTACACCACTGTGGTGTCACCCTGAGGCCACAGTGGGCATCCAAGCTAGCCTCCCTCAGGCAGGACTCATGGATGCCTTTTGGGATACAGAAGGAAACCTGTCCCTCTGCTTTCTTCAGGCCCCAGGCAGCTTCCCAAGACACTTGTATATGTTGGAAGGCAGATAGGAATTAGACGGCCTAACTGGCAGCCCATGAATCAGGCTTAGTATACCACCTAAGGTGCTGATGCTCAGTACCAGATGCACACTGGAACCACGGGGAAGTGCTTCAGACTTCCAGTGTCACTGGCACATCCAGATGTTCCTCAGTCCCCTCTGGTCATTTGCCTCAATGCCCTTGTGGTGATCCCAATAAGCAGCAGAGCTGGCTGCCCAGAAGAGCTCTTCCTCATGACCGTGAGTCCTGAGCCCACTCCAAAAGACCAACTTTTGGCATTAGGTAAGACTTGAGAGTTTCCATTTCTAAGAGGCTCCCAAGCAAAGCTGATGCCACTGAGCTAGGTAAAGATCTAGAACACAGAATCAGCACGTGGGACCTATGGGCTGACCTGTCTCCCCTGACTGAGGAGAATGTTTCCTGGCTGAAGAAGCGGTAACCTACAGTGGAGCACTCCTTGGGTCTTCTGTGTGCATGCCTGGGAATGGAGTGAACCCTCTGGCTAGAGGTCAGAAGTTCTGGGTGGGACTCCACCCGCGCTGTGAGCAGCCGAGCTCTGCACAAGAGTGCCTGGCTTCCAGGCTCGCCTTCTACCCCCAGTCTCTCACTGCAGGCAAGCCTTGTCCAGGCAACAGTGACTGCATGTTCGTGTCCTGCCTACAGACGCAGGAGAGCATGTCCTTCACTCGGGAAAACCACCCAGGTATTGGGTCCCACCTTCATCTCCGAGTCTCAATTCCTCCATGTAAAGCGAACCATGTTCCCTCATCCCTCTCCTTCGTCTCTTCCATAACAGAACTGGGATATGCCTCCTAAGTGCCCAACATATGGTGTTTACACCCAGTGCTGCTCAGAGACTAGCTCGACACAATAACAGAGAGAGCAATCATCACTGCAGGAGAGGGTGCCATGAACCCCTGTGGGGCATGAGGTGGGCAGCTGTGATGAGGGAGTGCTGGAGGAGAAAGATACAGCCTCCTGGGTTTCAGTATCTTGGGCCTGCCACCCCTCTTCCTCCTGAGGAACTGGCCCAGTCTGTAGTTTTCCTAAACAGACATATTATTAGACTTCCATCTAACCGCCTGTGTTTGTCTGGATGGATCAGCCCTGCTCTGAGCCTTCACTAAAAAAGTTCTATTTGTAGTGACCGGTGCTTAGTTTAGGGACTTACAACTGGTCAGAGTACTACGGCAAAGTGATTGTTGAATTCTGGGCCCTAAACCAGGTATCTACACCAACACCCCACCCCACCTCAAGGCTCAGAGAACATCACAGAAGAGCAGGAAGAAGAAAATCTAAGTGCCAGAAAAGGTTGTTCTGGGAAGGTGTCTCCTGGATGTGACATGGTTGGAACTCACAGTGACTCTGATTTTCCTGCATAAGATTGGGACTGTCCAAATCCCACCATGCAAAGGGCAGGGGTTTCTGAGGGCCCATCCCTCTCTCGGGCCTATGGGCAGTTGACGGACACTGGGGAAAGCAATGTCATCTTTAGTGGTGTTGTCACTGATTAAGGGGCCTGCATGACAGTAAATGACTCCCACACATGCTCATGAGAACAAAAGGAATTATTAGTAAACTCAGTGAGTCACAAAGAAATATAGTAAAGGAAGTGAGGCTTGCTGGGAAGAATAATATCGGTGGAAGAGGAACTAAGAGGAGAATGGATGATGGGAGAGGTGAAAACGATGAAAGTTCACTATATATGCCTGTGTATGAAATTATGGAAGAATAATGTTTTACTGTTTAAAACATAAAGAACAAACCGGTGGACCACAGGGTAGATTCTATGGTGGGGATGGAAGACTAGCAGGCTCTAGAGAGGAGCTAAGGAACCATGCATCCTGACCACAAGCAAGGACAGACTCGAGGGCCCAATGTGGTTTCTTACATCACTGAAACCCTGAGCTCCAGTAGGAAAGGAAGACCAGCTTCCAGCCATCTCCACAAAACAGAGCAGACACAAACAGGTGTCACATCTTGCCGTCTCTCCCCAAGGGTTCTGGCCACCCAGATCCCCCATTCACTGGGGGTCAGGGTCACCTCCTTGTAGGACTCCATGGCCTTTTTTTGTAGAAAGCACTCCTCTGCACTACCTGTGTGCTGGGCTCACTGAAACATGAAGTAGAAACAGAGCCCATGGCTGAGTCTCTCCTCTCTAGAACACGAACAGGTGCCGTGCACTAAGTAAACCATCTCAATCCCCAGGCTTCCTTCCTCTGGGAGTCGCTAGGGGTCTCCCTTTTTCTCACCCAGCTTGAGAGCCACTCAATCAAAGAGAGGAAAAGAGAAAGGGGAGGAGCTTCTTCAGGGATGAGTCAGTGGCAAGTCAGACAGCTAAGGCAGGAAGAGGATAAAGCGGGAAACAGAAGACCTCACAGCTTTGGGCAGTTCCTGAGAACCTGCAGAGTTATGGCAGCCAGGTGGGCTAAGAAGGAGGCCAGTGCCACAACCAACAGAGAGCCTTAGAGACCAGGCCAAGGGGCCACGACGGTATCCCACAGCCCAGGTGTTAACAAACTTTCCCATAACGATCTCTTCCCATTACCCAACTCTGCCACTGTGGTGCAAAAGCAGTCAAAAGATATAGAATGGGGTCTATGTGGCTGTGTTCCAATAAATCTTTATTTATAGAGACGGAAATTGTAATTTCTCATGTTCATGTGTTAAAAAATAGTATTTCTCCTTTTGGCCTTTCCCAACCATTTCAAGATATATAAACCATTCTTAGCTCCTGGGCCACAGCTAGAGACAGGCAGTCTGCCTCTGCCACCACTGTGGCCCAACCCCAAGGCTTTTGGAATGGTTTAGATAAATAAAGGGAAAGAGCCCAGCAAAGGAAATAAAAGCTAGGATACCCACCTTTGCAGTGTTGTTCATCTCTGCACTAGGGAAGTGCAACAGGTCTTCCAGGGCCATTTTCACCAAAACCCTAAGTCGCTACCTCCTATGAGAAGTAAATTAAAAACAAACATCCATGCCAAGCTTGCATTGGATAACAGCCCATCATGCTAGCAAAGTAAATCGACATAAACCATTTTACCACTCTGCACAAATCAGGATCAACTTTTCACAAGAAAAACTTCAGTATAATTAAAGGAAAGTATGAGATTGTGTGTGCATGGGGGGGGGGTTGAGTTTTGCTCTGCTGGTCCTCCTTGGGTTTACAGATTATGCAGGGCTACTTTGGCCTGTCCTAGGCTCCTCTCATAGTCCAGAAAGGATCCAGGACAGACTGTGTATGATGAGATGCCCCTTGCTCCCTCACACAAAGCATCTATGTGTACTTGGCAAAGAAAATCAAAGTCGCAAATCCCAAGCAACCAAGAGCACAGGACAAAGACAAAACCTGTCCTTCCAGCTGAGCCTACTGTTGTTGCTTTCCTGGGACTTAAGGTACAACCCATGAAATCACACAGATCCCAAAGGCCTCACGCTCGATAAAATGTTCTTTGGTGACATCATAGTTCTTAATAAATCTTGACCATGGGCCCCTGTTCACACTCTGAATAGGTATTCAATTCCACACAGAGTGAAGCAGCTTGGGTCGCAGCAGGGCTTCTGACAACTTCTATGTATATCTGCCCCATTATACATTTGGGAGCTGGGAAGTAACAGCAGACTGAGTCCAGGGGCCCAGAAGACCAACTATGAGCCAAACTTACCCTCCACTAGTCCCTACGTTAACTAGAGGGCCACAGTACTTCTTGGAGTCTCCTGAAACCAATGTCAATTCAGAACTAGTATCCAACAGGCCCCAGAAAGTCTGATTGTTTCCTTTTCCCCAATATAGAGTTACCCCAGTAAAAGGCCATCGTCCCATCTGGGGAAAGATGGAAGAAAAGCTAACAGTAAATCTCTTTGGTATTATATTAAGATCCTTCTTCAAAGAGACCTGGCCTTCCCTTCAATCAAAGGACTCTGGGTCTGGGCTCATCAGCAGTGTTGTCAGAGTTAACCCAAGCTATGGGACACCAGTTACCTGCTTGCCCATCATGACACCATTAGGCAATTATATTCAAGTTCCTACTTGACTCCATCCTTCTAAAAGGTAATGTCAGGTCAGATACCAGAATCTATTTGATACCTAAATCTATACTTCTAAGCCAGGCAAGACAAAGACACCACAGTCTGGGGCAATCTAGACTTCATGGCCCACTGTCTTCATCCCTATTTGCCTGGTGTTTTGGAGTTCATACTTCTGCACATCATCACTGCTTAGTCCAAAGCAGCTCCAGGATGCTTGCTAGAATGCTGCCTGGGGCATAGCCTCGTAGGGGTGCCTGTGCAGGCCTGCCTTCTTCTCTGACTGCAGACCCCTCTGTCCTTAACATGAAGAGAGACTTCAAAACAATACCTGAGCTCCAGAATGAGAGAGAAAGCAAAATGGGGAGCAATGCTGCCAGCTACCCATCCACCTCTGATCTCCCAACAAAAAAAGTCTGCTGCAGAATAAAACCTCCTTTCAAAATTTCCACAAGCTAGGAGCTGTGCCCTTAGGACACAGCTCTGAAGTTTCATATCTCATATCTTCCAAATGCTAAGAAGACTGGAAAATTCTCTAGCAAGATCAAAGAAAATGTATCTCCATCCTGCACCCACCAGAACAAAAGCAGAGTCCACGTCCAAACTCACCAATGATGTCATTGCTAACACTGAGCAAAGGGCCCTGGCCCTGGAGCTAGTCAGCCTGAGTTTGAGTCTTGATTGATACAATCTCTAGCAAATTGCCTTGGGTAAGTTTCTTGACTTCTATATAACTCAGTGTCCTCCTCTGCAAAACAGATAGACCAATGTCTGCCTTATGGGACTATTATGAAGCATTAAAAACTACACATATGTAGATGAGAGCTGAGCAACTGTTCAACAGATAGCACCATCTATAAGCACTATGTATGGTCTTGAAATAAAGTATTCTTCCAGGAAGTAATCCCAGCATTGGGATACCTGAAATCACCGCCCTGGGACAAGCAAGCAGTATTGCTCTTTCTCAGTCATCTCAATGAAGTACCTGCCCTTAGATGCACATGAAGACAGCTCACAGAGTCATGCTTCCCCAGGAGCCTCATGGATCTGAAATTGGAGATCTTAGCACATGGTGGGGCTGAGAGAACCTGTCTACTTCCCTAGGAGACCTGCAGCCAAGTGACTATGTAGAGATGAGCACACACTTGCCATGTGGGGCAAACAGTCAGTCAAGAAGGCTACATTTTCTCTGCTATGTAGCCTTACTCATACCTACCACCAAACTCAGTACTAGTGTCCAGGGCAAAGTTGGCTTTGGCAAGATAAAATTTTTCGACCACCCTCCAACCTGCCTGCTTCAGTCTCCAATACCATGGGACCCCAATTTCATATTGAGTATACACATATTACTCATAGGCTCAGAACTGCCATGGTCAAAGGAACCTCACTGTCAAACTCATAAGCAAGGCCTCTTTTGAGACTTCCCAGAACCTGAACTTCATGTTTCTTCCAGTTCCTCTCTGGCTGTGACCTTTGCTTCTATTCCCTGGGCTTGCAGACTAAGCTTCTCCTGGTCAGCTCCACCCTGGCCACACCACAGCAGATCCCACAATGAGCAGCTAAAACAGAAATGAGGTCAACGACTCACTGGCCCAGATGTGCAGAAAGAGGGATGGGGCATGCATGGCCAGTGGAATCCAGGTCCTGGCAGACACACACCAGACAGTCTCGTGAGGATCACCTCTCACAAAGAATACTACTTCAGAGGCAGAGAGCAGCCCTGGGTCCTGGTTGTAACCCCAGGAGCATTTTGTCACAAAGAAAAGATAATTGTTATATATTATAATAGTATGTTTGTCTGTGAGAGCCCAGGATGCTGTCATCTTCTAAGATCTCTAATCTAAGTATGGTGGTGAGCAACTCCGGAGCCTAGAGGAGGGAAACTGGCATATGACCTTCTTGACTTCTTACACAAGCACAGCTAGGATTCCAGGTGCCCTTGGTATAACCTCCATGGCACATCAGATGGAGCTGTGTATTAACCATTTATGCCTCCGGAACTGCTCCAGGGGCAACCATCCTTGTCTGTCAGTCATCCTCCTAACTCCTAACTGCGCTGGCTCGATAAAAGAGACCATGATCTCACCCAGGGAGAGATGACTTCCGGACAGGAACATGACCCCAGGAAGATCAAAAAGGAGTTTCTTTTCTGATACGTAAGTTTCATCTACTGGGGACTGGTGCCAGGCACTGCCAGGGCCTGGATTTATGAAGCAGGGTAAGCAGTTCCTGTGTTCTCATTAAAGGCATGCTTTATCACACTTCACCAAGGATCTCATTGAGTATTTGTTTATTTCTTCAATTGCTTGGTTCGTCTATAAAAATCCAAGAATTCAGACTTGTATACCTTAGCGGGAAAGAACTTGGGGTCGGAAGAATGATGTCAGTCCCCAGCGATGCATTCTGTATCACCATCCCCCAGTCTAACCCCAGTGACCTGGCCCAAGAATCTAACTGTAAATAAGAACTTGGGCCTGAGTCCTGATGAGTCTCTCGTCACAGAACCTGCACAAACTCAAGTCCAACAAAATCCCAGCCTGGACAGGGAAAGGTGGGAGCTGTGGCCATCCGATTGTTTGGGGGACAGGAAAAACCAGCTTTCTTCCATGCAGTGAGACCTATCTATCACACTCCAGGCAGGCCCCAGACCCGGGAGTCAAGACAAACTAAACTCAGCTGGTTTTTGTGTTCTTTTAAAGGTGGGAGAACATGAAATTGGATGAGAGGTAGAGGGGATCTGACAGGAATTTGGGGGGAGACATCTAAATGTGATCAAAATACATTAAATCTTCAAGGAATGAGTAAAACCATTATTTAATTTTTTTTTTTTTATTTTTCTAGACAGGGTTTCTCTGTGGCTTTGGAGCCTGTCCTGGAACTAGCTCTGTAGACCAGGCTGGTCTCGAACTCACAGAGATCAGCCTGCCTCTGCCTCCCGAGTGCTGGGATTAAAGGCGTGCGCCACCATCGCCCGGCCATTATTTAATTTTTTAAAAATGTTCATTAACCTTACTTGTTCATGCACTGCACTGTTCTCAGCTTGTTCCATTTCCGTCACCTCTTCTATCACTGCTTGTAAAAATGTGTATGAACACTTCAAGGCTGAGCTCAACTGTCAAGTCCTCAAAGGAGACTTACAGGCTCCCCGATTCAGTAGGTGAACTGCTTTCTTGTCCTGTTTGATGGCAGGTGGACTGGATGGTTGGCTTCTGCCTTTCAGGAACATAGGCCTACACCCCTGGAGTTGTAGCCTTCTATATAGGTGTATTACATGCCCCATCAGACTGTGAGTCAACGGCCTGGTCTCCTGCTTGCTTGCTGTCTTCAGTGTCAAGAGAAAGAATGCTTGTTCATTCTCCAAAAGTACTTTCTGAACCCCCCTTCTCGTAGTACAGCTTCCACAATGACCTTCAAGGACTGCCTGTTTACCAAAGCCAGAAGCCAATCTGAAGGCGCACACTTAGCGTGACAATAAGGCCAAGCAGCAGGCTTCTCAAGGCACTTTTTCTAGCCTCAGGTAACTGGGGCCTAATGTTTACTCTGCTCAAGTCAGCACACAGTACTCCCTGGATCTAATGGGAAATCGTAATTTTGCAATCCTCACATTGAGACTGTGGCCTTAGATCCTGGTTGGGCTCATATGGTCACTCTACTGAGCTATTCTCACCACATTTACAGGTCTGAGGATTAGGAACTAGAAAGAGCCGTAATGCCAAGTTATTGTTGCATGTTGGATAGCCTCCTCTAATGCTCTACAGGAAAATATTATCCTGGATCCTGCATGGGCAACACCCCCACCATGCCATTCACAGAAAAAAGGGAAAAGAAGTCCAACAAGTAACAATTTCTGTCCCATCTCCTGAACAAAATAGAGATATAATAATGAATTAAATGATTTGAGTCCTTACTAGTAACTGCTAAGTGTTACTGTTTATTAAAAAGCTAATAATCCGTTCCATTTTTTTAAATTATGCAAAAAAGTCAATATAATAAATTTAATTAATTAAGCCTAAAATTAATGGAGCGGAATCATAAGGGAGGAGGGAAGTAAGTTCTAGCATCTACATTTTTCTCCCCATTTAAAACATGCTGATAAAACGACAGATAAAAATTTTTAATGTACCTGCCACGGGAATTTTAACTGGTCAACGTGCAGACTCAGCCCTCTCCTGGGGAGTGGCTGGGGTTGCTGGAGGAAGGAGACAGCGTTCCTTAAACTAGCCTGTGCTGTTGACTCCTAACTCTGCTTTTGTTTCATCTGTTGCTATTATTCAGTCTTCCCCTGCTCAATAAAATGACCGCATGGCACGTTCTAAACAACCGTGCATAATGTTTCCAAACAAAACACCATTTGAACTTGTGTTTTCTGGACTGCTGCCCTCTGCCACGTGAAGTCCAAGCACCCTCTTTGCTTAGAGACTCAATGCCAAGGTTGCGCCATAACACCCTACAGCAAGCAAGAGGCCTCCTCTGAGGCCTCCCAGAACAGGCTTGTATAAACACAGAGTGTGGCTCTTGAGGTAGACATGAAACATTTGTACTCTTCTCTGCAAATGTGAAATGAAGAAACAAAGCTCATTATACAAGCTAACCCCACTCCTACATTCTGAACTGTCCAAACACACTCTGCTCAGCAGCATGCACTTCTATGGCTTGGCATGGATGGGACCAGCGGTGGGGGGAGGGGGGGCCAGTAGAGGGAGGGAGAAAAGAGCCTTGTCTCATAAGCTCACAGAGATCAAAGTAGCGAGAACAGAGCCAGTGTGCCAGCATCTGCTGGTTTGGGGATCTCAGCAAGTGGACTGGGCTGTGGGCTCCTGGGCATCCAGAAATGAGGACTTCTTTAGTATAATCAATGGGAGGCACCGTTGGGCCAGTCCTCACTAATAAGTCTTGGTTCTGCAAAGTGTTCAGGGACTTCGTAACATGTGTCCATCAGCAAACGCTTTCTAGGTGAACACGATACCCAAGGCCCAATATTAATCATCAAATCGCCCTTATGAGTATACAGATGTCTTACTCTATAAGGAAGGAAGATCGACCTGTGCAAAATGTTTACAACTTATGTGGAGACACAAAAAATAATCCAATTGAAAAGAAAAATAATGCTGTATGCACACAAGTTAGTACTCATCAAACTTTGGTCAGGATTACATTTTAGGGTCATGTTTAAAACAAAAAGAGAAATCCCAACAGCCTTGGATATTCTAATTCTTAAAATCTGGAATCTAGGCCCCTATATCTTTAATAAGGAGCCATGAGGTTTCAAAATTAACAAGAACCCCTACACTAAGTGGTGAGACAGGCATTCATAATGACCCCATGAAGGTCGATCTTAAGTGGGATCTCCTGGGGCGAATACAGGAGAGAAGAAAGTCTCAGTGGGGGACAAATCCTTCTGAGATCTGGATGATGTGTCATCTTCCTGCCCAGAATCTTCCAGCTGCACAGTGTGGCTCTCGAGCTTCCAGGTGCCGCCTTTTCCTCTAGCAGTGACTTGTGAGTTTCCCTTAAAGCAGTGCTTCTCCACCTTCCCAGTGCTGTGGCCTTTAATACAGTTCTCCCTGTTGTGGTGATTCCCCCCAACCAAAAAATTATTTTTATTACTGCTTCATAACTGTAATTTTGGTACTGTTATGAATTGTGATGTAAATATCTGATATGCAGAATATCTGATAGGCAACCCCTGTGAAAGGTCTTTCAGGAAACCCCCCAAGGGGGTCATAGGCTGAGAACTGCTGTCTTATAGAGATTAAAACTTCCTGACTGTTACAGAAGTTAAACTCACATATAAGCATGGCTATCTCCACCATGGGTTAAGATAGACAGAATTTAATGATTTAACCTTGTAAAGGTTTTTTCCACCCTTCATGTAGCTTCTGTATCCTGAGAAGGATCCATCTGCTTCCAAATAATACACTGGTAAAAGCCAAGTGTTGTCCTCAGTAAGAACATGGAAAAGCAAAGGTGGTCACACACCTCATCTGCCCCACTGTGCTGGTGCCAGACATGGAAACAGAAATAGAGTCACAGTGACCAACAGCACCACCTCCAGCAGAGCCATCAGGCAGGGGGCAGGCAGGGGCAATTAACACGGCAAGGCAGGCCATGCAACAGAGGACACAGTCAGAACTCAGAGTGACTTCACTGACCACAGCCAAGGTCAGTTCCAGCCACAGCCTTAGTCAGTCTCCTTTTCTGGGGGCTCATAGTCTCCCAGCTCAGATGGCTCATGGGATAAAAGGGTTGGATAATGCCTCAAGTGAGGGTAGATGCCAGCGGGGGGGAAAAGGAAGGCAAAAGACACCACAAAGGTCCCATGGTAGCAGCAAGCCACTGCACGCAGATCTAAGGTCCTCATCTACCCCACTCAAGCTTAACCTCTTTCTCCAGGAAGATTTCTTGGGCCTGTCCATTGGTGGTAACTTATTTTTCCTCTTAACAGAGTATGTGTCAACAATCAGCCAGGGCCACTGGGCCAACAGCATTGACACTACTGGAAGTCACTGAAATACAGTTTCTCAGGCGCCAGTCACACAAAATGTACAATCAAAGTGTCACCCCAGAAATCTGTGTTCTAACAAAGTTCTCTTCCTATTCACAACCAGGCTGGGGCTTGGAGAGAGGTTGAACTCGGCCCTGGGTCTGGACCACCAACTGGACACTGGTGCTTCTCTGCACATCTCTCCAACAGCGTAAGTTCATGGCAGAGCCTGGCTCTCAGGTACATAGCCACACCCCAACTTGCCTGAGATGACTGGTCACAGCGAGCTCACACCCACCAACTCACAGAATGTAACAAAATGCAGTGCTTGGGTCCTTCCACTGAAAGTGGAGGAGGGAGGAGATCTCAGAAGCCTCATTGTTCATCGGGACTTTGCCAGTGATAAGCTTTTGTTTCTCCTTCCTTGGGCAGACAGTCCGCCAACATCAGGAGTTCACCGCCTCCGCATTCCCTCAGCAAATATTGACTGACTGTGAGTGCCAATCACACAGATGTTTGTGAACACGAACAAACCAGAAAGACAAGATCCTTTCCCGCAAGGTGCTGACATTACCATTACCAAAAGAGCCAATAATCATGATAAAATCCATACATATCAACTATGCAAAGATACCGGACAGGAGCAAAATACAAAAACAGACATGTATGAAAAGGTCATAGTGAAACTCATTTTTTGTACACTAGTAAAAAAAATTAAAAGACATAAGACAAACCCAAATTTAAGAAAATTCTATCATAAAACAAAAACAAAAAAACCTAACCAATGCTCTTGATAAGCCACAATATGATTATAAGAAGGAATCAGATTTGGCAAAAACTCGATGCCATGCTTGTATGAATATAATGGTGAGATCTACTATTTTATATACCTACTGAAAATGAATAAACTTAAAAGGAATCAGATAAACCCAGGGACATTCTATGAAATGTCAAAGCCATGAGGAAAGAAAAGATGAGTGATGGCTGGGAGACCAGGATGACATGGCAGGTGGATGTTACATGGGATCCTGGAGTGGATCATGGAAGAAGCATTTGCTTTGGTAGGCAGTTTAACAGCAACGTGAAATCCTTGGTTCTAGCACTGTCAGACTCTAGCATTGCATAAGAGATGATCTTCGAGCAGGGTTGGCCAAAGGGTATACCAGATGTCTCTGTACTAAATTGGTAACTTTTCGGTATAATATTACGGAAGATCCACTCACAAAAGCAGTATCCAAGAAGAAATGGTTTTAGAAAGAAGGAAGCCTCATCTATCAGATGAGCAAAACCCTGAGCCAGGAGAGGGGCCAACCAAAGGGTTAGTAAATGACACCAAGTCAGCGTTGGCTGTATTCTGCACAGTGCAATGCTGGGTGCCCTGCAGTGTTCTCTTTAGGTGGAACCTCACAGTGCTGTGACTGCACCCCAGGTAGATGGAGCCTCTAGAAAGGACAGAGACGGTATATAAAGAAGATTGGAGTCTTAACAAGGTCAAGAGCAAGGCACTTCCACCTTCGTTTTTAGAACTACCCAGATCCAATGCTCTTTCCAGCAAAACCCTGTGGGTCTTTCTTCCATCTCTTTTAGATCTTATGGCCTAGCATCCTCAGCATCTGACCCTCTCTCCTTGGCATTGTCCACACACTGCTCCAGACCCCGTGAGTCAGGCTGTAACTACCAAATGACAAACAAGGATTGTTCCGGCCACAGCTTCCGATTTTCAGCCCTTCGGAAAAGAGAGGACAATGTAATCGAAAAGCAAGACTACTGACAGCTTGAAACCCCGAGTTCCAAAGGCCTTGACTAATCTCCCTCCACCAGGCACGAGCTCCCCATCTGTAAAGCTACAGGCTACAATTAGTTTCGCCCCCAAGATCCTTCCCCATTCTCATATTATACGATGAGGAGTATTTGAAATGAAATTGTGCACGGTAATTGCAGCTGAAAGGTAAAACACAGGGTTTTGACGGTGGCCATGACAAGCTCCAAGGACTCCCACCCCAAATGAGTCATCAGGATCCAAAATGGCAATCATCACAATTAATATAATAATACTTTAAATTGCGTTTCCATTTACATGGCATTTTTATATGCCTTATCTCATGTGATCCTCATAGGCTCCCAGTGAGAGCAGCAGGAAGTATGTCATTTCTCTTGTACGGAAAAGAAAACTGAGTTGGACAGATATTTGATTATCAGTGACAGTACTGGGCCCAGAACATGCGTTGTGAGATACCTGGGGCCATCTTGCTGTCACAGCATCCCATAACACTCATGCCACCAACTCTGTTTCTACAGGATTTGGCGAGGCGAATTCACATAGGGAAACCTAGGCATGTGCTCCCTTCCAGAAAGGAAGGTGTCCAAAGGATGCCTAAGTTGTCTTACACTGTTCATCCAATGGGCCCCTGGGAGCACAATCTCCTCAAAGAAGAGAGAAAAACACCCTACATTTGCTTCCCTGTGACTCAAAATAGAACTTATGAGACATCACAGCTGAGCCCATTACAGCATCATCTGTCTCAAAATAATAAAAATAATGCAAAATGAGAGTGTGGAGGAAAAACCCCAATTTCAATGGTAGTGTCCGGCATAAATGACAAGAGAAAGATGGCCAAAGTTAGGGTGAGGGCGTCAGCTACCCCTAGAGATGCAAGGTATACAGCTGTCCTATCCCTTTAAGAACACGTTGGCCAAGCCTTCCCACCACTAATAACTTTGTCACCCTCCACCACTTGACAGCTCTTTGGTTTTGTTTTTGTTTCTTTGTTTTTTAAGGGATATTAAAATTTCTTATTGTTTTTATTGAGCTACGTATTTCCTTCGCTCCCCTCTCTTCCTCACCCATCCCCTTCTGCCCTCTCCCATGATCCCCGTGCTCCCAATTTACTCAGGAGATCTTGTCTTTTTCTATTTCCCATGTAGATTAGATTGGCTTCTCTTTGTAAAGGACATGAGATTACTTATACTCTTGTCTCCCACGAGGATAGAAAACAGGCTCCAGTCAGCCTACAATTTCCCATCCATGTGCAGCCTGGTTCTCCCATACTCACCATCGACAGAGCCCTCCTGGCCAGACAGACCGAAAGTGGATGACCACTGACTGTCATTCTGGAAAAGGCCAGCCAGTGCGAGAGCTCGGCTGCTAAGCAGGGATGGGGAGTTAAGTATCTAGACTCCCATAGGATAAGTGTCTCCCCAGACATCAGTCCCCAGGGTTCTAAATGGAGCTGAAAGCACTTGAAAGATCAAACTAGAAGGCGATCTTACCTCTGCACAGAACTGTGAGTTCACAGTGCAACCACACTGGAAGACACACACACACACACACACACACAATTTCTAAGTGCCCCACAGGCACTAAAACACCAGAGCATACCATGTGCCTGGAGTCAAGACTGATGGCAGTCAGACACAGCAGTGGTCTCCATTCCTCTGGCAGGTGGACCACAAGGCTGAGCCCTGCCAGGAGGCTGTGGGCAAGCACGCACGCACGCACACATACACACACACACACACACACACACACGCACATCCTTACAACACTCCTCTCTCTTTTCCTTTCTACAGACAAGGACCCTGAGTGTGCTGGGGCCCCAGACAGGGCAGCAGGACCCTGCAACTTCCACTAGATGGTAGGAGAATATCCTACCAGGAGTATCTACATTGATAAGAATAATGAGTGTTTAAAAAGGTGCCACACACCCTCTTCTGGTGCTTTGTTCCTGGAGCTGAGGGTCATTTCCTATAGCCATTGTGTCTCCTGGCCTAGCCCATTCACTCAACAAGAGTAGTTGCTGAAAAACACAGTGTGGTTATAAATCCAATCAAACCAGAAAAGAAATTCAGTAGAAAACACACAAGCCTCCTCATACTTCCTCAAGCTGGTTGAACAGATAAAAATGACACCCTATAAAAGATGAACCCAGGCAGATGGACTCCAGGGGCCGAGGTTCTCTATTGTTATCTATGCACTGAGGCTCTCTGAGGATTGGTCTATAATGTGAACACCTCCAGCTTACCAGCTCTCATTTTCTCAAACACCCAGACTCTCACTCCTGACTACTGACCTCTTGTCAGACAGGCAAGCGCTTCTGATCATAGCATCAAATACCTCTCTAACATAGGCAGGCCGTGCTGCAAGGGATCAGGTAGAGAATGCTGATATACCAGGGAAAATAAAAGGCACAGAGACATGGCAGTTCACAAGTAGAAAACAGAAACATATTTGAATGTTTGGTTGCTGTTTGGGGAGGTTTAAAGATGGAAGCCAGGGTTTCATGCATGCTAGGCAAGCATTCAACCACCGATTTATAACCTCAGCCCTAAATATGGTGTTGGGACATTAGAAAAGGTGATTGCTGATGGTCATAAAGAACCAATGGAAAATAAAATGACACACAACATGTCACTTGTCAGATTCACAAATTTTAAAACACGTGCAGGCCCCAAGTTGCATGTGGTATAGGGAAATGAGGCTCCAGTACACCACCCTCCAGCCGGGACACCTCTCTATGTCTACTTAGTAGTGTCTATCAGCACGTAAACAGAAAATCACTTTCAATTCAGTCAACTCAATGCCTAGAAATTGACCCAACATGCATCCTGGTAGATGTGCAAAAAGATTCGTGTGCAAGATTAATCATTGTTTGAATTGCAACAGATGGGAAACAGCCTAAATGCCCACTGGTCCTAACCACGTGAGGACATCAAACAGACGAAAAGTCTACCTCCGAGTTTACAAGAGCTGGTTCTGCAACACCCAGGGGTGGGGGAGGAATCAGCAGGTGCTCAGCATTCACAGGTCCCCAAGTCAGGATGCTTACCCTGAAGACACTCCAGGAACATGATTCAATATTTGACAAGGTGTGAATCTGTCTCCATGCACTTTCTTGGTGTTCTGCTTATTTTAAGCACATAGAACACTAGCAGCAACGCAGACAACAGCGTGACAGCTGTGTTTCCATCCTCCTCACTCTCCTGACGTCACAGCCAGTAAATACAAGCTCCAAAAATGAACAAGCCATGTCATTCCCCGCAGTGTGCTTCAAAAGGCCACACACACCTTCCCCCAGATGAAGGATTCTGAGCCAGCCCTCATAACAGCCCTCAGTGCAGACTGGTTAGTTAGCAATCTGCAGGCAAAGCCAGGCAGCTGAACGCAAAATCAGGATTCGATCCCCAACTCAGCAGCAACTTTTCAGGATCTGTTAGAATTAAGCAGAAACACCCACCTTTCAACTTAGAGGCACCTCTCACGGAAGACGGGACCAGGTGGGAAGGCAGCATACACCAGCAGGTCGTTCAGGTCATAGCAGCCTCAGTGGGGAACACGGGGCACCCTACAACGACCTGAAAGTTCACTGAAAGGGGGCGGGGGCATGTCGGTACACCTGTCCCGTGAAGATTCTGTGCTGGAGTCTGCCATACCCATTCCCCCAAGGCCCTCTCCTAACGGCTTCTCCTCCTCTGGGACTTCATTCCTCCTGCCTCTCATCCCTCCTTGGGCCTGCCTTCTTTACTCTTCTCCAGAGAACAAGACAGCATCCTGCCTCAGGACCTTGCCACTTGACCCACAGTCTCCTTCCCCGGAGATCTGTGTGGCTTCTCCTCTGCCTGGCCTTAGTTTCCATAAAAACTTACCTCAGTGAACCCCACTCTTGACCCCCCAGCTCAGATTACAAAGGGAAGCAAGATGGCCCAGCAGGTAAAGGTACTTGGCCTTCAAGCCTGAGGAAGATCCTACCCCCAGGTGGTTGTCCTCTGACCTCCACAGGCTCACAGCACACACTTGGGACACCCCCTATAAACACACACACACACACACACACACACACCAAACTAATTAATTAATTAATAAAAGAGTGCCCTATCCTCTTGATTTTTCCTGAAGGCACTTGGCTCAGAGCTGCTTTAGCCCTCTGGCTCTGTAAAGGAAAGGACTTCCGTCCATCTTACTCCCTGCAAGATCCCTAACATCTAACACACAGTAGATGATATTAACAACTCTCACCAGCTGAGCAAAAAACCTACCGATACATAGCAAGCCTGGAGAAATGTGTGCAAGTGTCTAGCAGTGAGTCTCACTAGGAGAGGGGTATGTAGCAGTCGGGAGCCACTGAAGAAGAAATAAGGCTACAATTTATTAATATTATGGCTTACCAATTACACTGGCTTTGTAGGAGAGGCATAAAAAAGCAGAGTATAAACTAAAAACTATGGCGCAGTCTAAGCTAAGAAGAAGCCAGGGAGAAATAGGCTGACAATGGAAGCCAGAGGGAAGCCAGACCGTGTCTAGCTGCTCTTCCCTCCTCTCTTTCTCAAACATCTCATCCCAGAGTCTCCAGGGAAAAGCAGACCTTCCAAGCATCAAACGCAGCCCACTTTAAGAGGAAGGACTGGCTGTTAAGTTCACAAATGAAATCCAAGAGTATGTGCTGGGCCAAAAAAGTAAAAACCTAGACTATCCTCCCACCATCTTGGTGAGACTGGAAAGGGACCACAAAGAATTGGTGAGGCGAGTCTCTTCACCAAGTGACCTTGCACAAGGTCACCCTAAAAACTCTAGACCACACAGGTCCTTCCTCTGTAAAAGGAAAACTAAAACTGTCTCGTGTAGGTATTGGGTCATCCACCTGTAATCTCAGTATCTCGGAGCTGAGACAGAAGAATCAACCAGGTCAAGGCTAGCCTGGTCTCCATCAGCTGTTCTCAATGTTCCGGATGCTGTGACCTTTTAATAAACGTTTTAATGTTGTGGGGACCCCCCAAACATAAAATTATTTCTGTTACTACTTCATAACTGTAATTTTGGTCCTGCTATGAATCATAATGTAAAACCTGCAGTGTCTGGTGGTCTTAGGCAAGCCCTGTAGAACAGTTATCCGTTCAACCTCCAAAGGCTTATGACCCACAGGTTGAAAATACCTGGCTTACATAGTGAGTTCCAGGCCCACTGGAAAAAAGGAAGACCCCACCTCAAAAACTAAATAAATACTTTAATTAAACAGGCTGGGGAGATTGGGAGATGGCTTAGTGGCTAAAACATTGGTCTACACAACCATGAAGACCTGAGTTCAGATGTCCTACAGCACATAAAAAGTAGTGGCTGCTACCCCCCCAGGATCTCCATGACTCAGGGCAGCCGCAGGATATCTAAACAGAGTTCCAGTGAGGACCCAGTGATGATGGTGTACCAGACACCAAATCAGACCAGACGCGTTGCAATGAACACATGTTAGTGAAGCTGAGTGGACAAAAGGGTCTCCTAAGTGACACACTGATCCCAGTGCCACCAGGGTGAACAAAGAGGTGTTGGAGGGGAGGGAAAGATGCAGAAGCAAAGGGGTTTTTTTTAGTTTTGCTTTGTTCTTATTTTGTTTGTTTGCCTGCTTGGTTTATTTTTGTTTTGGTTTGATTTTTTTTAAATTTTCTTTTGGGGGCATTGAAGGGGTGAGGGGAGGATATGAGGAGACAGGGAGGTGAGCAGAATTAGGGTGCATGATGTGAAATTCCCAAAGAAGCAATAAAGAAATCATTTTTTTAAAAAAAATGTAAAAAGCATTAGCACATATCTGTAAACCCAGCAGTGGGGAGGGGATAAGCAGGTCCTAGGGCCTACAACACACCTGGTCTAGCCAAAGGTCTAGTTTGACTGAGAGACCTTGTCATAAAAATAAGGTGAAAAGCCACTGATGAAAACATCCCACAGTGCATGCACACCACACACACATGAGAAAGAGAGAGACAGAGACAGAGAGAGACAGAGACAGAGAGAATACACAGTCTATCTTGCCTACCTGCTGGTGCTGGGTGGGTACACATGAGACAGCATTTTGTTCCATGCACCAACAGAAGCCATGAAGCACAGCCTAGATAATGTCCCACCAGCTAATGTCCAGACCCTACTCTAGACGAAGCCGTGGTCTGCTGGGAAGCCATGCATTTTGGCATTTGATCTCTAGCCACCTAGCTGAACTCCATTGCTTCTAATAATTTATATATTTGGAGTCTAGGCCTTCCCTCACCACATGACCAGATCAGCAGCCGGGGAAGACACCCTTACCTCTTCCCCTCCAAATGTGTATGCCTGTCCTGCTCGAGCCTTATCTTATTGCACTGGCTCAGACCTTCAGTTCAGAGTTGAAGAAGAGGAGATACTGGGCACTGTTTTATTCTTTAATAGAGTGGAATGAGCTACAGTTTGATCCCTGGTGTCACTGAAGGCCCTGTGTGAAAGGTTCGGTTCCCAGCCTATGGTGATATTGGAGTGAACAGAAGGAAGTTAGACCATCACTGGGAAAGAGGGGCATGTCCCTAAAAAGATATTAACACCCCAGACCTTTCTCTTCCACTCGAACAGTGCTTCTCAACTTCCTAATGCTGTGACCCTTTAATACGGTTCCTCAGCTTGTGGTGACCCACAACCATAAAATTATTTTCATTGATATTTCATAACTGTAATTTGGTTACTATTATGAATTACAATGTAGACATCGTTCTGATGGTCTTAAGTGACCCCTGTAAAAGGGTCATTCAATCCCCAAAGGGTTGAGAGCCACAGATTGGGAACCATTGTGCTATAAGATGATCGGTTCTCCTCCACTATACATGCTTACATGCTTGGGCCACCACAGGTCATAGGAAAAGGGCTGAGGAACCAAACATTAACTGAAATCTCTAAAACTGTGGGTCAAAATAAGCATGTCCTTGTTGTGAATTGATCCTGTCAAGTACTGTCACACAGAGATAATAAAGAACGCATCATGACGAGCTCTGAGGAACAATATTCGATACACATTTTAGTAGTTACGTGTCATCACAAGAAGACAGTCTCCCTGTACCCAGTTTTCAGCGGTGCTCAGTGAAGTACCTACTGGATTATAGCAAATGCTTTTCCGAAGTTAGGGAGATCTGATCATGGGTAGACTTTCTACATCCGGTTTGACATAGCAGAGCTCTAGAAAGCACTGGGATCCTAGGAGCCAAATGTTGGCTTTCAGCACCCTAAGGGGCAAGTCCTGTGACCCTGAACACACTGTCACTTTTCCCTTAGTCACCAGATCCTACCAACATCACTGCCAGCAAGTGTACACTTCGTCTCCCACTATAGAACTGCTCTGCTTTGCATAGTTTCATCAATCCTAAACTCGTGCTGGTCCCTAAAACATCACAGGCCTCCCCGCATGTGATTGGTACATCAAGTCTACATGTAGGTCACCGCCAGCCCATCCTCGTGGCCTGAACTTGTACCGTGGAAAAGCAAACTGATGGTATCACTTTCTCGGGAGCAGAAGGGAGCACTGTGCTCCTTGGGGTATTTATAGAGACGTGCATATTCCCTACAGGACACTGGCCACAGAGGGGTCTTTACAGGAGACAAAGATGACCTAGAGTCTCCCCAGCTGGTAAATGATGGCAGTGAGGCCAAGTAAAAATCACAGGAGGAAGGAGAGAGGAAGAGGGGAAGAGAAGGCGGGGGGAGGCAAGAGAAAAGGAGGGAAGGTAGAACTGATTTAGCATCCTTAAGCACCTGACATCCCTTCAGTCCTCAAACTGCCCTGTGGACATTAGAATACACTGGCTCCTTACAAAACACACACATGCAAACACCCTTGTTCAAGGTCCACGAATCACTAGGTGACAGAACCCAGGTGCTATCAAGGACCCCGGATCCCAATCATGACACTTACTCTGCTTTACCTCTTGGCTTCACAGGCTACAGGAAATCAAACTGCTTGTCAAGCTGCTTAACACAGCTGGAGCTACGTAATGGGGGCTTCATGGCTTTCTCCAGACTGACATGGTCAAAGGTGTGTCCCGCTGAGCAAAGGCAATTTTCTCATCTGCAAAGCGAAGACCAGACTCCGTACCTATCCTCACACACAGTGAAGCCTGACAGGGAAGGCTTTCACAGCCACCCCTTTCTACCTTTCCAGAACACCTTCCAAAATGAGAGCCCATTGCAGCCTCCCACCTCTGAGACAGGGCTGCCATGGAAGATCCCATGGGAAGGTTCTGTGCAAGGTCCTACACTGGACCAGTAATTCATATCCAGCAAGAGCAGCTACCAAACACCATCTCAATGCCTCCCAAAGCCCCCTGGGTTAAAAGGGAGAACATCTGACTGTGTCATTTAAAAGCAAAATTCGGACTGACAAGACAGCATAGAGTATAAAATGGTACTTGCACCAGGCCTGAAGATCTGAGTTCAGTCACTGTCCTCTGACCTCCACATGCACGCTGGGGTACATCACCTTAGGTGGGGACACCTGGAGTGGACATTTATTCTCCTTTCAAAATCTGGGCACCAAAGATCTTCGGGCTACATACTGCCATTAGCCTGGGACAAAGTGGCTTATACTCTCATTCCAAAACAGGCGTCAGTGAGACTTTAGAGGCCACAGACTAATTTCAGTGGTCTGTCTATCTTTGGAGGTTGCCACCATGGTGCCTTCCCTCCCCACCAAGGCCAGTTTATTTGTCTGTGCCTCAATAAGACATCAGGTAAACCTCAAGGCCACGGTCTTCAAGGACATGGTCTAGTCCAAAGAGGTAGCAAATTGCTTGGTCCCAGAGCCAAAGCAAGTGTCACAGATGATGCTAATGACTAGGTCCAAGCAATGCTGAGGGCTGAGCAATAAGAATTCAGCCTCTGTCCCTTTGTCTCCAAGATCCATGCCACCTCAAAAACTTACCTGGCTTTGCATCAGAACTACTCCACAAAACAGAGCACTCAGATCGAGACATCTTTCATACATCTCTTACCCTTCTGAGGGAAGGGAAAGGTTTTCTTACTTCACTACAACTTTGAGACACAGATGACCATCAATGCCTAATCAAAATCTGGTGTTCCTCCCATGCGGGCCCTGTGGCCTGGTTGAAGAAATCACCATTCTTTCAGGTTCTAGCAACTCAAGTGTCTGCTGTAGACAGCTACGTTCAGTTGACAGGGATCACTACTGAAGCATGATTCAGAGTACAAAAGGGCCACAGATCATGCAAAGCAATTCATGTGAGAGGACCACACAGAAAGCAGTGGACTGGAGGCAGTTTAGTGACTTGCATTTGGGGGTAAGAGGGAATGGGTAGTGTCTGTTCCCGAGAAAGAAGATGGTTAAAACGTTCTGCAGGGAGATAACGGTGACTACACACTACAGAAACTTTACAGCATGTGGTTAATGTCTTAACAGAGTGATTGCTTTTTTTAATTAACAAGACATAAGGACAGACAATTAGAAGATTAATTCCTGCCCCGCATCTCATCACTGTCACCCCTGCACTGGATCCCCCTATTCCCTCCACATTCCTAGTAGACCTACAGTGTGGGGTCAACACCCCACTCATCAACCTGCCTTTGGCCAAAATATCCCCCAGAGAATGGTCATTCACCTATAGGGAAGCTGATTACTCTTTGGCAAACAGAATTTACCAGATCTAAGGGGGAGAAAACCAGAGAGGTGGCCATCTGCCTTCTCAGAGGAGCTGGAGCCAGAAGCCAGAAGAGATTGCAAGGCCAATGGTTGACATCATCCACTCGGCTCAGCAAAGGGAAAGTACAGTTCAGGGCTGTAGGCATGGCCGACTTCAGAGGAAAGGAACTCAGGCATAAAAACTGCTGGAAGTTCTATTAGCAAGGCAGAGCAAAAAATAGGATTCCCACATCCCCTGTTGCCTTCCAGGCTCCTCATATTGCTAAAAATAAAGAAACAAGCAATGGTATTTGCAATGGTAGACTTCTCAGGAGGAGTTCCTGCTGAGTTAGATTTACTAGGGACCTTCTTTTCCCCTGGCCCCCTGCCCCCACTATCTCAGAGTGCTACCAGGAAAGGGACTGGTAGAGATGTGTACACCGTCAGGAGGCTGAGCGGACTTCCCTCTGAGGTCCCACTTCATGGATGTGGCCCGGGGCTGAAGATCCAAATGTGAAACAAGAAAAGCATCCCGTGTAAGCAAGTATGTGGAGCAGGAGAAAGGAAAAGAGACACGCCACTCCATCTCTGGATTCTGCCATCACGTCCAGACCAAGCCAAAACAAAGCAGTGGGGTTCTTTCCTTAATCCCTGACTCCCTGCTGCCCACACACAGGGGTCTTGACAGTAAGTGGTGGCCTCCTAGGTAAAGGACAGGCTTGGGTGACAAACACAGCTCTTTGTGACTGAGTGTTGGGTTGCCTGAATTAAAATCCTGCCTCTATCACTTCCTAGATGAATGATTTTGAACAAGGTTCTTAACTGCAGTTCTTCCAATAATAATAAGAGACCTACGAATTTCCCTACCTCCTGAGGCTACTGAAAAGAGATAAGAAAAACATGTGACCACTGCCCGGCATTACTGGGGATCTGCTAATAGTAGCTCCCCCGGAAAAGCTGCTATAATCCTAGGCCAGCCAGCAGTTCTTCTTCACCCAGCCACTTCTTGCACGGCAGGATATACACTCTCCATGAACTCTAGGTAACAAGGAAAGCAGTTGAAGGGGTTGGAGAGATATTTTGGTAAATTTTTGCCACCTAAGCACAAGAACCTGGGCTCAGTCCCTTAAACCCACACTAAAACAAAAAAGTCAAGCATTGTACTGTGTACTTGTAATTGCAGCACTAAGAAAATGGACACAGGAAGATCTCCCAGGCTCTGGAGCTGGCCAGTCTAGTCTACTCAGTTCCAGGCCAGTGAGAAACCCTGTCTCAAAAACAATGTGGACGATCACACACACACACACACACACACGCACACACACGGACACAAACATACACGTGTCCCACACAAAGGCAACTGAATAGTGACGACAGGATTTTAACCAGTATTTCGTTCAGCTCTATGTTGGAGCTGAGGACCACTAGGCCGCAGGAGGCCATCCCTTGCAAAACTCTATAGTAGCACAAGAGGCTTTCCTTATTGGGAGGGGAAATTAAAAATGGAGGTTGGACTGGGGGAGCATTTGCTTCAAACAAAAATAATCCAGAGACACAGTACTCACTAGCTTTTAAAAACTGCCAAAGTCTCTTCCTCCCCAGTCCTGATAGTAACTTACGTCAGAGCTCAGACAAGTTGTTCCCTTCCTTAAGACTAGCAGATGGGAAGTGGGCGACCAGAAAGCAACACTTTCCTCTGAGCCACCTGGGACTCACCTGGACACTGGCTCCTGCCTCATCAGCTCACCACCGCCTCTCATTTGGCAGGTGGCTCAGATGCCCACCGTATGGCACTGCAGCCTATAAAGAGGCTGGAAAATCTTGGGTGCGGTTCCAAGAACACAGAGCCCCATAAACCAGCCTGGAGGCCAACAACTCCAGAACAGCCATAAACTTCTGCTCTCACAGCCGATCTATGGGCTGGCTGATGCATGGGTCGCCACCCTGTGAACTGCACAGGTTTCTTCCCAACTCAAGGACCCAGCCCAGCTGCAACCCAGGAACAATGCCACCTAGGCAAGAAGGGCTTTCTTACTGGGTGCCACACAGGCACAGGAGCCTGCTATAAGGAGGGTTAAGAGGACAACAGGAGAGAGTTGGCACCGTGCCTTCTGATGGGAAGGCTATAAAATGTCTCCTTCATAGCTCCCTAATCCCTGAAAGTGCCCCAGCAGGTTGGCCCTAATTCCCTTCAAAGATGAGAAAACAAAGACCCTGGGGAGCGATACAACCAGGAAGCAGCTGGGATTCAGGGCAGGAAGCTACAGCCCAGCTGTGCCCGGTCCCCAGGTTCCTAGAGTGGTCAGAGAATGGAACATCAGGGTGCTCAATGGGACTCAGAGACCTCCCTGAACTCAGTCCAGTGTCTTCCAAACACAAAACATTCAGATCTCTCAGGAAACCTCCTTCCAAGGCTGAGATAGTCCCAGGGGTGTCTTAATAGGATGCCAGCCCAGAGCAACCTCTCAACCCCAGCCTTAAGCTGAAGGAAGGACCTAAGCACAAGCTCCCCCTCCACTCTCTGCAGAACTCTCTGCCCCACAAATGCTGTGGCTGGCCCACGGGTAGTGATGACGTAGCTTCCCTTCAGAGAGTATTTCCAAAGAGCTGCACTCTTCTCACATCTCAGCCATATCGACCAAATGCTACTGCCGTTAAGGTGTTATCTATAGAAAACCGAGATTCATAGAAGATCCGCAGGAGCTGGAGGATAGCTTAGTCAGTAAAGTGCTGACCTTGCATGCAGGAAGACCTATGTTCAATCCCCAGGGTGTGCCTGTAATCTTAGTGCTGGGGAGATGCAGACAGGCAGACCCCTGGGGTTTTATGGTTAGCCAGCCTAGGTTAATAGGTAAGCCTCACCTCAATGGGAGACCCCATCTCCAAAAGCAATATGGAATAATACCCAGAATTGGCAAGCACTTATATACATAAACTTACACATACACGATATGTAAGCTGCACAATGTTGTTCAACTCCAGACCACTGAGCTAGGACTGAACCCATGCTCCTCTTCCCCCATCAGGAATAGATTAAGCTGCCACACTGTAAGTGGGCACACACCACTGCCATCTTCCAGTTCCCCTGCAAGAATCACAGCCTGCCTCTCTCATTAGGGTGTTTCCACTGTAGGCACATACTACTAATGGCCCTGGCTCCTCTTTCTAGGTCTTTCGTACATGATGAAAGGCCAGGCTGATTCCAAGAGTACGGACCCCCAGGCCTACCAGAGTTTCATCATACTTGCTGACAAGATTAGGATAGAGCAGGCAGACACAAGTACCTCCCCCAGATAAAGACCAAAGCCTACAGCTGCAATCCTACCTATCTTCAGAAGGTACCCAACACACCCTAGAAAGGGAAGTTTGCATCCACGGTGGCCTGCCTCCAAACACGGAGTGATATAGTTTAGATCTCAAGTTTTCCCCAAAGGCACATGTGACAGAAGCTTGATCCTCAGTGTGATAGCATGAGGAATTGGTAGGGTCTATAAAAGGTAGAATCTTGTAGGAAGTCTTTTGTCATTAGAGGTGTACCCTTGAAGGAGGTCATAAGACCCCCCCACACACACACACACACACTCTCATTTGCTTCCTGGACATGAGGTGAGTTTTACTAACCAAAAGCTCCTGCCACCATGGACTCAACACAGGCTCGGAACAATGGAGCCAATTGACCACAGACAGAAACCTCAGAGACCATGAGCCAAGATAAATATCTCCTTTGTAAACTGATTATCTCAGGTCTTTGTGATAGTGACAGAAAGCACGTCCCCCCTCTAGATCTCCTTGGATGACACAGAGCCCTCCTTGTTGGAAGCAGGAAGACCCACCTGGGGTTTATGTTGACCAGGCCACAAACTCTTGACAAGTGTCCTCTAGGCCTCTGAGAAAAATGACATTAATAGCCCCTCACAGCCATGCTTTGCTAGGTGCCATTCACTCCCAGGAAGCGCTCTGCCTCCGGTCACAGGTCAGACTCACCTAACCAGCTAAGTGAGTAATGGGATTTTAGGTGACCTTTTGTCAAGTACTTGGTATGACTTATTTCCTAGAAATGACAAAAAGGGAAACCATGATGTGAGGAATGGGAGCCATGTTGGAAAGGGGTATGGGTGGGAAGCTGGGGAGACCCTGGAGAAGACAGCTAGGCTCAATGGATGTGAGATAACAAAGACAGGCAACTCCACAGGGTGGTGCACTGAACCATGGGCCACCATGGCTGGCTGAATCCTCCACGCCCCTGTCCTTCACAAGTCGCTCAAATACACACACCCTGGTACCCCTAAAGTCCACTTCCTAGGAAGAAGATTACCTTCTAGATTGGCCTTGATTATCAACGTGCTGAGAGGTGTACAGAAGGCTGGTGAAGTGCACCCGTGGGTGTTTGTGAAGATGTCCCCGAGTTAACTAAGTAGATGTAGGTGGCACCATCCAAAATTAACATGGCACTATTTTGTCATTCACAAGAGGCTCTAGTCCCTAAAATTTGGCCAACACAACCAATATTTGAAAAGGGGCATAAATACAAGAAACACACCTCAACCTCAAAGACAGACATCACCTCAGAGTAAAGGATTGGGAAAAAAATTTCAAATCAAATAGACCTAAAAAACAAGCTGGTGTATCTATCCTCATATCTAACAAAATAGACTTCAAACTAAAATCAATCAAAAGAGACAAAGGAGGACATTTTATACTAGTCACAGGAAAAATCCATCATGAGGAAATCTCAATACTGAATTCTCATATGTAAAAGAAACACTTCTAAAGCTTAAATCGTATATTAAACCCCACACACTACCAGCACTCGGGAGGCAGAGGCAGGTGGATCTCTGTGAGTTCGAGATCAGCCTGGTCTACAGAGCTAGTTCCAGGACAGGCTCCAAGGCCACAGAGAAACCCTGTCTCGAAAAACCAAAAAAAAAAAAAAAACCCACACACTAATAGTAGGAGACTTCAAAACTGCACTCTCACCACTGGACAGGTCAGTCAGACAAAAAATAAACAAATAAGGGAACTAACAGATATTATTATGCAAATGGACTTAACAGACATATATAGAACATTCCATCCAAACATAAAAGAATATACCTTCTTCTCAGCACCTCATGGAATCTACTCAAAAATTGACCACATACTCAGGAACAAAACAAACCTCAACAGATACAAAAAAAAAAATAGAACTTTTTATCTTATCAGATCACCATGGGTTAAAAATAGAATTCAACAGCAATACTTATACCAAAAAGCCAAAAAACACATGGAAATTAAATAATGCTCACCTGAATCATCAATGGGTCAAGGAAGAAATTAAGGGAGAAATTAAAGACTTTCTAAAATTCAACGAAAATGACCAAACAACATACCCAAATTTATGGGACACAATGAAAGCAGTGTTAAGAAGAAAGATCATAGCACTAAATGCCTACATAAAGAAGCTGGAATATTTCTACACTAGTGAATTAACAGAACATTTGAAAACTTTAGAATAAAAAAAACCAAACTCACCCAAGACAATTAGACAGCAGGAAATAATCAAATTGAGAGCTGAAATCAACAAAATAGAAACAAAGAAAACAATACAAAGAATCAATGAGACACAGGGTTGGTTCTTCGAGAAAACCAACAAAATAGACAAACCTTTATCCAAACTAACCAAATTAACAAAATCAGAAATGAAAATGGGGGACATAACGACAGACACAAAGGAAATACAGAGGACCATTAGGTCATATTTTGAAAACCTGTACTTTACAAAATTGGAAAACTTAAAGAAAATGGACAACTTTCTGGATAAATTAAATTTACCAAAATTAAATCAAGACCAGATAAGCAAATTAAACAGACCTATAACTGCTGAAGAAATAGAAACAGTCATCAAAAGTCTCCCAACCAAAAAAGCCCAGGACCAGATGGTTTCAGCTCGGAATTCTACAAGATTTAAAAAAAAAAGAAGAAGAAGAAGGCTCCAAAGCCACAGAGAAACCCTGTCTCGAAAAACAAAAAAATAAAAAATAAAAAAAATAAATAAATAAAGAACTAATACCAATACTCCTCAAATTATTGCACACAATAGAAACAGAAGGAACATTACCAAACTCTTTTTATGAGGCTACAATTACCCTGATGCCCAAACCACAAAAAGACATTACTAAGAAAGAGAATTACAAACTAGTCTCACGCATAAACATTGATGCAAAAATACTCAATAAAATACTGGCAAACCGAATCCAAGAACACATCAGAAAAATCACCCACCATAATCAAATCAGCTTCCTTCCAGAGATGCAGGGATGTTTCAACATACGAAAATCTGTCAACGTAATCCACTATATAAGCAAACTGAAAAATAAGAACCACATGACTATCTCATTAGATGCTAAAAAAGCTTTTGACAAAATACAACATCCCTTCATGATAAAGGTCTTGGAGAGAGCTGGGATACAAGGAACATACCTAAACATAATAAAAACAATATACAGCAAGCCAACAGTCAACATAATCTAAATGGAGAGAAACACCCTGCAATTCCACTGAAATCAGGAACAAGCCAAGGTTGTCCACTCTCTCCATATCTATTCAGTATAGTTCTTGAAGTCTTAGCTAGAGCAGTAAGACAACAAAAAAAGATCAAGGGGATACAAATCAGAAAAGAAGAAGTCAAACTCTCACTATTTGCTGATGATATATGGTAGTTTACACAAGTGACCCCAAAAATTCTACCAAGGAACTTCTACAACTCATAAACACTTTCAGTATTGGAGCAGGATACAAGATTAACTCAAAAAAACAAATCAGTAACCCTCCTGTACACAGATGATAAATGGGCCGAGAAAGAAATCAAAGAAACATCACTCTTCACAATAGCCACAAATAGCATAAAATATCGCAGAGTAATTCTATCGAAACAAGTGGAAGACTTGTATGACAAGAACTTTAAATTTTTGAAGAAAGAAATTGGAGAAGACAACAGAAAGTGGAAAGATTTCCCATGCTCTTCGGTAGGTAGAATTAACATAGTAAAAATGGCAATCTTACCAAAAGCAATCTACAGATTCAATGCAATACCCATTCAACTCCCAGCAAAATTCTTCAGACTTTGAAAGAGAAGTACTCACCTTCATATGGAAAAACAGCAAAAACAATCCTGTACAATAAAAGAATTTCTGGAGGCATCACAATCCCTGATTTCAAACTCTACTACAGAGCTACAGTACTAAAAACAGCCTGGTATTGGCATAAAAACAAACAGGAGGACCGGATATTAATCACATATTTTGGAACACCTGATTTTTGACAAAAAAGCAAAAAATATCAAATGGAACAAAGAAAGCATATTTAATAAATGGTTCTGGCATAACTGGATATCAACATGAAAAATGAAAATAGATCCATATCTATCACCTTGCAAAAAAACTCAAGTTCAAATGGATCAAAGACCTCAACATAAAACTAGCCACACTAAACCTCATAGAAGAGAAAGTGGGAAGAACACTTGAACGCATTGGCACAGACATTGAAACAATTAATAAATGGGACCTCCTGAAACTGAAAAGCTCCTGTAAAGCAAAGGACACGGTCAACAAGACAAAATGACAGCCTACAGAATGGGAAAAGATTTTCCCCAACACCACATCAGATAGAGGACTAATCTCTAAAATATACAAAGAACTCAAGAAACTGGTCATCAAAAGAACAAATAACCTAACTTTAAAAAATGGAGTAAGCCAGGCGGTGGTGGCACACGCCTTTAATCCCAGCACTCGGGAGGCAGAGGCAGGCGGATTTCTGTGAGTTCAAGACCAGCCTGGTCTACAAGAGCTAGTTCCAGGACAGGCTCCAAAACCACAGAGAAACCCTGTCTCGAAAAACCAAGAAAAAAAAAAAAGGAGTACAGACCTAAACAAAAAACTCTCAACAGAGGAATCTGAAATAGCTGAAAGACATTTAAGGAAATGCTCAACATCCTTAGCCATCAGAGAAATGCAAATCAAAACAACCCTGAGATTCCATCTTATACCTGTAAGAATGGCCAAGATCACAAACACTGATGACAACTTACCAGTGGCGAGGATGTGGGGTAAACAGAACACTTCTGCATTGCTGGTGGGAGTGCAAGCTGGTACAGCCCCTTTGTGGCAATTTCTCAGAAAATTAGGGAACAACCTTCCTCAAGACCCAGCAATACCACTTTTGGATATATATCCAAAGGATGCTCAAACGTGCCACAAGGACATGTGCTCAACTATTTTCACAGCAGCTTTGTTTGTCATAGCCAGAACCTGGAAACAGCCTAAATGTCCCTCGACCAAAGAATGGAGTACACAGCAGAAAAAAAAAAGATAACATCTTGAATTTTGAAGGAAAATGGATGCGGCTAGAAAACATCATTTTGAGTGAGGTAACCCAGACCCAAAAAGACAATTATCACATGTACTCACTCATAAGTGGTTTTTAAACATAAAGCAAAGAGAACCAGCCTACAAATTATAATCCAAGAGAACCTAGACAACAATGAGGACCCTAAAAGAGACATAAGTGGATCTAATCTACATGGGAAGTAGAAAGCAGAAAAAGACAAGATCTCCTGAGTAAAGTGGGAGCATGGGGACCTTGGGAGAGGGTTAAAGGGGAGGGGAGAGGCAGGGATGAAAGCAGAGAAAAATCAATAAAAAGAAAAAAAAACAATCAAATTGTCCTTTTAGAAAAAAATTGTCCTTTAAAAAATTCTCAGCACTTTAGCCTGAGTTAAATATAAATACGTTAGAGCTTAAATTTCGAAAGCAACCACCTTTAATCCCAGCACTCAGGAGGCAGACGCAGGTAGATTTCTGTGAGTTCAGGGCCAGTCTGGTCTACAAGAGATAGTTCCAGGACAGGCTCCAAAGATAGAGAAACTTGGTCTTGAAAAAACAAAAAGACAAAAGCAATCACAGACAGAGATTTA
>NW_004949119.1:5267984-5296789 GCF_000317375.1 Microtus ochrogaster
CTCGCTTATGCTCCCCCTCACTCTCTCCACGCTCTCGCCCACGCTCTCCACGCTCTCGCCCATGCTCTAGACGCTCTTACCCACGCTCTTGACGTTCTCGCCCACGCTCTCCACGTTCTCGACGCTCTCGCTTACGCTCCCCCTCACTCACTCCACGCTCTCAAACCCCCCCCCCCATGTGCCTCAACAGTGAATGCAGGATAAAGGTGATGCCTACAATGAGCCAACTGCGGAAAGCAGAAATAAGGAGGCCAGTCATCTCCACCCCCAACTGTTCCTCATTATCGGGTTCCCAAACCTCCTCCATGTATAGGGATTCAACTCAACCCAACTATCACTCTCTCACTTACAGATCCTTCTTTGTATCTGGGGTCCTTAAAGTTCTAAAGAGAAAGGGCAATATGGGAGCAGGGAAGTAGATACCTTAATTAAGGGAGTCATTTTAGGGTTGGCAAGAGACTTGACTCTAGAGGGTTTCCCAGGTGTCCACGGGGATGTCCCCAGCTTGTTTCTTGGGCAGCAGAGGAGAGGGTACCTGAACTGACCTTATCTCATAGCCACACTGACGAATATCTTGCATATCACCATAGAACCTTCATCTGGCGATGGATGGAGATAGAGACAGAGACACACATTGGAGCTCTGGACTGAGCTCCCAAGGTCCAAATGAGTAGCAGAAGGAGGGAGAATATGAGCAAGGAAATCAGGACCGCGAGGGGTGCGTCCACCCACTGAGACAGTGGGACTAACCTAAAGGGAAATCACCAAGGCCAGCTGGACTGGGACTGAAGGAGCATGTGATCAAACTGGACTCTCTGAACGTGGCGGAAAATGAGGGCTGATGAGAAGCCAAGGACAATGGCACTGGGTTTTGATTCTTCTGTATGGACTGGCTTTGTGGTTTGGATGCTCACCTTCCTAGACCTGGATGGAGTGGGGAGGACCTTGGACTTCCCACAGGGCAGGGAACCCTGACTGCTCTTAGGACTGGAGTGGGAGGACTAAGAGGAGGGGAGGAGGTGGAAATTTTTAATAAATAAAAAAAATTAAATTTTAAAAAGAGAGAGAAAGGGCAGCCCATAAGCTCTGGCTTTAGACAGCCCCAAATGGAACAGTTCTCAGACCCTGTACCAGGGATGCTGGGACAAAAGTACCTTCTTTTCAGAACATGTGCTTACTGGAGCTACAACAGCAAGCCAGCTCCCGATGACACCAACGGTAAGGAAAGCAGGTTGGAGGGACAGAAGGAAACTAGGTCCTTGAAGACACCAGACAAGTTCCAGGTCCACAAAACAATAAAGCAAGTGTTGTCCTACTGACCTGGTTTAAGAACTGTGGCAGCAAAAGATGAAGAAGGTTCAAGAGACGAGAATCCCACTAACTTTGTCCTATCCCCTGACTCCAGTGCTCACACTTGGCTAAGCAAGGCTAAAACACCCTACCAACAACAACGGCAGATCCCACACAAAGGCCAGCACCGAGTCGAGCTCCCACAGACCCCAGAAGTAATATTTGTAGTTCATGAACATGACTCAACCACAGTTCTTCAAAGTCATGGATGCCCTGTCAACTCGGCTGCTCACAGGACCCATCATCTGACTTCTTTTTTTCCCTCCTCCCTTTCTCTGCTGCAGGAACTGGATGCATGAGACAGTTTTGCTTCAGCCAGGGAAAGCAAAAGACAAAACAAAGACTCATGAATATTCATCTTCCTTCACCTTGTGGAAACCAGCTTTGGGGAATGTTCATAACTCCATTGCCTCCCAATCCCTCACGTGCTCACACGGGCATCTAGTCATTCTTCAAGAATGCAGAATGTAACCCAGAATCCTTGCCTCCAAAAAAAAAAAAAATGCTGCCTATGTCCTCATATAGGTGACCTTCCCCAGCCAGAGTGCCTGAGATCTAGGGGTAGGCACCCTGTGAGAACAGGAGGCCTCCGGTGAAACAAAGAAAGTCGAAAACCTATAGCATCCTTCATGTTTCAAATGGGGGGGTACCCTTTCTCTACAGCCAAGAAAGGCCTTGAGCACAGTACCCAGTGCCCCCTCCCAACAGCAAAGAGCCCTTCAAGGTCGTTCAGTCCTTGGAAAACAAAGTTGTGAGGGCTGACTCGTTTCTGAAACTCCCTCACCTTCTACCCCAAAACTGCACACAAGCATACAATTGGGATTCAATAATTGTTTATTGTGCAAACAAATTGCAAATGGCCTGGAACTCTTGCTTATACACTCAGACTGAGTTTTTCAATGTCTGGGTTTGTTTTCTACCTTCTGGGGTGGATACTGTGACCTCGGGTAATGACCTTACTTTTGTTAATCTCAGCGACTGAACACCCTTCAAGGGTGCTCCTTAACAGGCTATTAAATAACGCCCCCAAGTTTGTCTGGCCTCAAAACAATACCCTGGTCTAAAAATCAGATCCAGCAGGGCAGCCAGTGAAGCAGGGAGACCATTGAAGCTTTTGAGCTAACTGATTTGGGCTTGCAAGGGGGCACCCCGCAGGAGGCAGCTTGGTTGCAGACTGGCATATGGCCATGCACTGAGGGGTTAATTATCAGTCGGATTCCACAGTTCACCTCTGTGCTCTTATTTCCCAATGTGCAGCAAAACCCAGCACGGCTTCATCTCCAACAGGATGTTTTTGTTCGTGCTAACATCTCCTCCTCCATCAGTCGGCTGCGGTTCGGCTCAGTGCAGTGCAAGGAGGACCTTGGCATCTTTCAGTGATGGCGGGTAGCTAGCTGGACACTCTTCGTGTGGGGGATGGGGTGGGAAAGACAACAAATGTGTGGTTTCATCGAACACAGGTAAAGCTGTCTGCTGGTAGGAACTGCTTTCCAACACTTATCTCACAAAAGCACACAAAATGTCCTTTCTTCTCGGCAAGTCAAGCTCAAGATGCTTGTAGAATATTCTGCCAAGCCACCAGCAAATGGGGGTAAAGTAGCTTTGGAGTTCCACCCTCAGGTCATTAACAACCTGCTAAGACCTACGGAGGACATCTTGTCTTCTTAAAGCCTGGGGTCTGCCGAAGGCGGCCCTTTAAAAGATTCTACTTTGGCGTTCAGAAATAATTACATCTCCTCAAAGTTCATGAAGACCTCAGACAAAGGGAGCCTGAAATGGCCCTATCCTATTCCCATACTGATGAATATCTTGCATATCACCATAGAACCTTCATCTGGTGATGGATGGAGATAGAGACAGAGACCCACATTGGAGCTCTAGACTGAGCTCCCAAGGTCCAAATGAGGAGCAGAAGGAGGGAGAATATGAGCAAGGAAGTCAGGACTGCAAGGGGTGCACCCACCCACTGAGACAGTGGGACTGATCTAATGGGAACTCACCAAGGCCAGCTGAACTGGGACTGATGGAGCATGTGATCAAACTGGACTCTCTGAACGTGGCGGAAAATGAGGGCTGATGAGAAGCCAAGGACAATGGCACTGGATTTTGATCCTACTGCATGTACTGGCTTTATGGGAGCCTAGTCTGTTTGGACGCTCACCTTCCTAGATGTGGATGGAGCACGGAGGACCTGGGACTTCACACAGGGCAGGGAACTCTGACTGCTCTTTGGACTGGAGAGGGAGGGGGAGGGGAAGTGGGGGATGGGGGAGGAAAATAGGAGGTGGAGAGGAGGTGGAAATTTTTAATAATAATAATAATAAAATAAAGTTAAAAAGAGGCCTCAGTCAACAAGAGGATTCACTGCCCAGAATATAAATGTAACTGACATGGAATATGTGAGTATTTGTTGAATATGCATTTGTTCCCTGACTCATCCAACATTGTCTAAGTACCCATGTGTGTCTTATCGCATGCTCAGTGCTGGGAACACCAAGACAAATGAAGACACATGTTCTGCTTGGCTCTCCACCCCATAGCCCACAGTATGGAGATAACACAGGGTCCCATTAAGAGCGTGCAATCTAGCCAGAGACCATAGCATAGGAAGTGATCCGGAGTCTCGGGGGCTGCCTCATCCTCACCAACACAGTGCTTGGTGTGAGGGGGCCTCAAGACAACACCAACAAAGTGCCAGCTCTGTGCCTGGATGCATCCTGATGGAGGGCACCACTTCTGAGCCTTTCTCCCAAGCTGCATGCAACTCACAGCCTTCCCCTATAGGTACAAAAAGCTGTGGTTCAAAGAAGGCTGGCAAGGATCTGCCAGCTCCCTGGCAGGAGAAGCAAGAACTAATCCAGGTTGCTGTATCTCCTCTCCACCTCACTATGCAGAGGAAGAAGGAAGCCCCACCCATTCCCCACCCAGCTTCAACTCCACCGCAGGCTCATCTGAAAGCACAGTCAATAACACTCTCAGGACCCTCCTCCCAGCCTGGGCCAAGTGTGGGACAAGAGGCCAAGAAGCAAAATATTTGTTTAATTCAGACAATGGCAAGATGAACCTGCCATAAAATGGGGCTGGAGGTGGGGAAGAAAGTCTTCCGGGAATTCAGTGTACAGAAACAAGTTTTAGGTTCATCAGAACACATAATCCCCAGCAAAAGGCAAAGTTTGAGGGAAAATACCAGGTGCTAAGCAAACCTTGAAGTAGGTGCCTGACCCCCCTCCATGAATCAGAGATGGCTTCCTCTGCAGGGCACTGCCTGAGTCTTCCTTGCCTGGGTGGCCCAAAGGTGCCCCCACCTCAACCCCTTCTCCTCCAGAACCCCATGGGAACACAGCTCCTGAGGCACACATGGGCCACTAGGACATTCTTATTCTGGTTTCTCAATTCTGGAAGCTAACGAAGTTCAGGCCAAAGGGAAAAGCACTCTGCCCTCTGAAACCCTTTGCCACTGTCTTCCTCTGACTGGAAGGCAGTGGCACAGGACAGAACATTCAGGAGCAAAATCAGGATACACAAAACACGGATTGTAGAGTCACAGGGGAACTTTAGAATCATCTCTTGAAATCATCATTTGGTAAACTGGAGCTTTCTAGAATAAATCCATCTAAAGCGAGACAGTTTTATGTAGTCTAGGCTGGCCTTGAACTTGATAAGTAGTTTTCTACGACCTTTGAACTGCTGATAATACCACTTCCACGTCTCATGTGCTGGGATAATAGGCAAGTACCACCACATCTGGTTTATAGGGTGCTTGATATTGAACCCAGGTCTTCATGAATGGTAGGTAAGTAGTCTACCAACAGAGCTACAATACCAGTTCTAACATGAGGAGGTGTCCACAATTGTTCCTCTCCTCTCCCTCTTTTATCCTTCCTAAGGAAGTAGTAAGTGTAGGGTCAGAAGTGGAGGGAAGAAAGCATTTCCGTTTTTCCTTTCACCCTAAGCTTTGCCTCCACTGTCAATACCCAGAGAACAGTCCTCCACCTCCCTGCTGGCCTTTAGATACCAAGTTTCCTCCAGGGGCTTCCTCTTCCACATCATACAGTCCACAGTAGCTGAACCAGTGATTCTCAACCTTCCTAATGCTATGACGGTTTAATACAGTTCCTCATGTTGCAATGACCCCCAACCATAAAATTTTCATTGCTACTTCATGACTGTTATTTTGCTATTATGAATATAAATATACAGGATATCTGATGGGACCCATAGGGAGAACCCCTGATCTAAACTAACAGCCATTTGTTCAGCACTTACAAGATGCTAAATGCTCAGTGAACTCCCCCAAAATCTCCATGGGGCTGGTATTTTTCTTCTTTTTTTTTTTTGTTTGTTTGTTTGCTTGCTTGTTTTGAGACAAGGTTTCTCTGTAGCTTTGGTGCCTGTCCCGGAACAAGCTCTTGTAGACCAGGCTGGCCTCCAACTAAGAGATCCGCCTGCCTCTGCCTTCCGAGTGCTGAGATTAAAGGCATGTGCCACCACTGCCTGGCAGGGCTGGTATTTTTGGTGTTCAGTTTATACACGGAGAATGAAGTGAAGGACATTGGTCAACGCCCCCAAGCAGAGCAGAGCTGGGATTGAAGCTCACATTTGTCTAACTGCAAGACAGACTACCAGGTAAGTACACAAGTCCTGAATTTAAGAGGCCCACGCTAATCCCCAAAAGGGGGTTACCTCTACATTTGGGAGATGAGCAGAGCTTCTCTAGGTCATTGGACCAATGGGGCTACTCGTTACAGCAGCTGGCCTAGCCTGACTAATATCTGCAGCCAGTTGAGCTCCAGATAGATTCTGAGGTGCCTGCTAGTTTGGTGTTTTTATGACCACAGCACACATCACAGATGAGACACCATAATGCAGTCCATGAGGAATCAGTGCCTGTGACAGAGTAGGGGAGACAAAGAAACACAAGCCACAACACAAGGAAAGCCATGGAAAGACCACTGCCCTGGAAAAAGCAGGGTGGCCCAGAAGCCATGTTGCCTATGTTTACAGTCAGCCATCAGTTCTCCACAGGGGAGCAGTGTGGAGCCAAGGAAAGGGTGTAATGTGGGGGAACAGAAGCTGAATTTAAGCTAAGACCCAGCAAATATTTCCTATTCCAGTCAGCTATAGCAGACAAACTACTCTAATATATACGTAATGGCTTCAAATCAATCATTTCACCTTGTTCTTGGTTTTACTCTGAAACCAAGAACTCTCAGAGCAATCAGCTGAGCAGTTTGTCTCTGATGTGTGTAAGCAGGAGTTAGAGGATGCAGTTCCGCTGGTTTCTTCCCTACTCTCTCCCCCATGCTCACTGCACTTCCTCTGCCGTTCTCCTGTCCACCTCCTGCTCATCCCTCTTTCCAGGCTCTCTCCAAGGGGGGCTTGGGCTGACTCATCGTGGCCTCAAAGCACTCAGATACCCTGGGAGGTCACTGTTTTCCCAAGAGCAGGTATTCCATGAGACAGAGAAGCACCTCGGTGTCTTGCTACTTGGCCTCAGAAGTCGTAACAAGTTCCTCTGCCCCATCTCCCTCCTTCACAGCTAGCTTTGACTCAAAAGGGACTAGGTCAAAGCACGAACAACAGAAGCTGCCCTCAGCTTCTGAGGTCCACCTATGGGTATCTGTGGAGACCAAATGCCATGCCATTACCTACCAACACCTGAAGACACCAGTATCCTTCAGGACCACCAGCCAGGTATAGAGCCAAAAAGAAAACCTACCAGTTCTGTACACAGGGAGAGCGCTGCATGAGACTCGGGATGCCTGCTACAGCAAACACTCATGCAGGCCTAGGATGAAAAGAGGGGCTGACGAAGGAGATGAAGGATGGCCCTCTGGGAGGTGGCACTCCTAATCAGGTGAACTAACCTGCAAGGGACGGGAGGTAGGAGGTTGGAGGGGAAGGCTTAAGTCACCCAAGGCCATGCAAGGCCACCTAACTCCTACCACACCTAGACCTTCCTAAACTATGTGCTATGTTATCATCATCAGGTCTCCCAGCAACAGGAACGTAGCTCATATCTGGGCATTCTGCAACCCTGGCCACAGCTCCAGGGAGACGCTGATAAGCCACTGCTGGGTGAAGAGCTGCCCAACGCCTCAGGGCTGAAAAGAGGCAGTGAAAGGGAACCTTGTTTGTTCTGCCTTCACTGGACCATCAAGCTGACCAGAGAAGCCTGGCAACGGCCTGCCAGCCTATGGGGCCATCCTGACTATCGGGCCTGGGACAAGGACAGCCGTGGCCTGGATGAGAAGGGCCTGGTCTCCAACAGTTACTTCCCTTCCACACACAGGATGCTCTGCTGGCAAACACTTGGGACGGCAGGGGTTGTAGGTGGTAGCTGAAAAGAGTAGAGCTGGCAGCAGAGGCTCTTCTAAATCCTCAGGGTCCTGCTATCCTTGCCCGTGACCATAGGGACACACCTGGCTGGCATGTATACATGAGGCCTCCTCAAAGCTTGTGCTTAAAACCAATGGAAGTGAGAAAAACTCCCATGCCAGGGCATGGGCATTGTGCTCAGAAGTCATGGAAACGGCTTATGAGGGGCCAGGCTTGGAAGGTGGCTCCAACCACACTGCACCACTCCAACTGCTCATATGGCCACTCCCTCCCCGACCCTTTTCTGAATCCCAAGCTCTCGGTGCTCCTCTTACTTATTTTGCAGAAAGTATTCCAGGCAGTACACCGTGTCTCTAATTTCTTCTGTGAGCTTATTGTCCTAACCCAGCTCGGTGCTTGCAAAGACAGGAATATACAGGTTGTGTGCTGCACAGCTCCAGGGGAGCTGTTCGTGGCTACAACGTGAGTGAGACCCCTGCAACCATGCCATGTGGCCAGTGACACGACCAGAAAAGAAAGATATCATGTGACCCATACCCCCGGGAAAAGGAGAGTCTTGTTTGTAAAGATCTGTTGTCTGACCACTCCGTCTCCCACCTCTAAATATCCTGCCCATAGGAGTTGGCATACAGAGGAACATGACACCCAACTATCTAGGTAGAGATCCAGATAGAGGTACAATAATTTATTTCCAGGCTAAGGAGGTACAGAGGACAGGAAATGATCCTTCCGAGGCAAGGGGGACCACACCCTCTGAGGGCTTTCCTGACACTGCCCTGTCCTGCAACTTCATTTCAATAAGCCAAGGGACTCAGATCCATTTATTTCATGTGCATGGCTTCTCTTCCATCACTAACAGTCTCAGAGTTTGAAAGAGAGGGGCCAGTGAGATTGCTCAGCACGTGAAGGCATCCGCTGCCAAACCTGCCACTGTGAGTTCAATTCCCAGGACACGACTGAAGGAAGAACAGAACGGAGTTTGAGGGGAGTCAGGCAGCACACAGAGATGAGATGGTGGTAACACCATTCCACATCAGGATCTACAGCTCTGTGGCTTAACATAAGGCTTGGCCCGTGAGTGTCCAACTTCTCTGCTTCTCCATGCTCTCTTGTGTGTGTGCGCATGCATGTACATACGGTTACACACTCACAGATACCTCTCATGCTTTGTGTGAGTATTTGGGATATGCACATGGTGTATGCGCATGCACGTGTGTACTTGGGTGCTTGTCTGTAAGGCAGCCACAGAGATCAGCCGCCAAACGTCTTACTCAATCACTTCTCCATCACACTTTGGGAGCTAGAGTCTGACCAGTGAGCTCTAGGGATCCACCTGTCTCTGCCTGCCCAGCACTGGGATTACAGACAGTGTTGCCATGCCAAGTTTTTACATGGATACTGGGGTTCCAAACCCAAGTCCTAACGCTTGAACAGAAAAACTTTGGTACCTGAGCCATCTCCCACAACTCCTAGCTTAAGCTTTTAAAAAACATTTTTTGAATTGTGTATCTTACACTTAATCCATTTGAAAGACACATTATTAAACAGACAGATAATGCTCAAAACACAACCCAATATTTATATTGTGCTTCCATATACCCCCAGCACAGGGACTGACATGTGTGCCATGGTTTATAAAACACAACTATGCATTCTATAATGTAAATCTCACACCAGCCCTGAAGGTGAACGTGCACAACTATATACAGCACACCTGCCTAACGGGGTAGAGAAGGGGGAACACCCCATTTTCTGACAAGATGGACTCAAGGAGTTCAAGAGAAATGGTCAAGACTTCAGATGCATTTCAGTCCTGGTCCTATGGGAATTCTTTGCCCTCCCCTTCCATCTCATGGAGAAGTCTCAATATTCTTCTCGCTGGTGTGTGTGTGTGTGGTATTTAAACATTGAGACAGAGCTGTATGCATCCCAGGTTGGCCTTGAACTTGATTTGTAGCCAAGTATAGCCTTCAACATCTGATCCTGCTGCCTTCATCAAGCCCTGTTTGTGCAATATGGCAGACTGAACCAAGGGCTTCATGCATTCTAGGCAAGCACCCTACCAACCAAGCAATAGTCCCCAGTCTCTTAACAAACTTTTTAGTCCTACACCATTAGTCCCCCTAGCTTAGTAAGAGGGGTGAAGTAAGCAAAGTCATTATACAACAACAGGCACCGGGGTATGGGGTACAGAATACCATGTGGGTTCACACCCAGATCTACCTCACACTAGTGTGTGTCTCCGGGCCCCAAGCCTAACCCACAAAGTAAGGGTGTCAGCACTCTCTACCACAGTGGATGGCTCAACACCATATATTTGCATATAAAGTGCTTAGCACCCATCAACACCAGCAAGCACTCAAAAGTTTAAGCTCTCTATGGGGTGGGGGTTAGAAAATAGATTTTAATTCCTTATACGTATCTTCTAAACTTTAAAACTTTATGAAATAATTTTAAATGTCTACATTAAAGATTATTTTGAGACTCCAAAACCTAATCACCAGAAGAAACCTCCACTGATATTTATGCCTCTTTGATACTCAGAAGAAATTTGTTATTGTTTTCCCTCTAAGACGGCAGCAACTCTAGTTCACAAAGGACTTCCCAGACCAAAAACAGTGATAAATCTGGAGATTAACGAGTACCTGAGAATGAATAGGAAAGGATACCAGAGAATGTTCCAGAATCAACCGTTGGGCTCTGAAGCAAATGGCCAGCAAAGTGTATGAACCAATGGAAGGCCTTGCTATAAATGAATTATTTCATTCTGGGGCCACAGCGCCATGGCAAGGTGCTTCCTTAGTATGTGCAAGGCCCTAGCGTCCATCTACAATACTGCAAAGAAATTCTGTATATCTCACGTTGATCATGTGTGTGCATGTGTGTATGTGTGTGAGAGAGAGAATTCTATCTGAGGCAGAAGAAAGATACAGGTAAACAGACACCGGGGAGAACGGGCGGCAACATCTCACTCGCTGGTTTCTGTTTTCACCATTAAAATCATTTCCAGGCCCTGCCTGGCATTTAAATAGCACCACCCCTGGGGATGGCTGCTTTGGTTTCATTACAGTCTGTGTTCGCAGAGCACAAATAGAAACCTTCGTGGTTTTATTAGTTTCCATGCAGCTCAGGAGAGATTTGCATGCTAGCGTTTCAGCCACCGACTTAAAGGCGGAATCAGTTCAAAACAAGGTGCTCACACAGCCATGTTACTGGGGAGAGGAAAAAGAAAAATCTCTGTCATATCTGCCTCCTGCCTGTGAACCAAGTAGTGCATTGTGCAGATGTCATCTCTGCTGTCTAAATGTTTAAGTTCATTCTGTAAGAACTTCGTGGAGGGTGTTTTCATCCCCAAGAAGACCTAAACTCCAATGCAGCAAGGTCTATGTGCAGGTGTAAGGGGTTTTGTTTCTCCTTGTTTCATTTGTTTGGTCTGGGCAGTAGGATGACTGGTGAGCTGAGCAACCCCATAGGCAGCCAGGGACTCTGGAAATTTGTAAACTCTTAACATCATTTATCTGTGACAAGTTAAAATTTAATACGTGGCCCTGGTAACATAATCAAATGGGTATTATGTAATCTAGAAGAGCAGTTCCAGTAAGTCCCAATGTGCTGCCTGCTTATGGTTCGGGGGGTGGGGGGAATTTTGTTTCAGAGAGTGCTTACATGTTTGGGGATGACCTCTCCCAATGCTCACCCTTTTAACAAAGGCTTCAGAACCTTACCCAGCTTTAGCAACTGGAAGGCTCCCCACAACAGCACAGAGATGACCTGTCTGGCTCGGGAGAGCCTTTTAAGACGGGTTAAGGGAAAACTTCAAAGTGAGTTGATTCTCGTGGCCTTCTTTTCAATCAAACACTGCTAGCCTATAATTCCCGTCTATTTATAGACTATAATCTAAGATGACTTTGACTTTTCCTGACACCAAAAATCAAAATAAAACTTCAGTAGTCGTGTATGCCACCAGAAATAATAGCAGAGTCACCAAAGCTTAACTGAGTTTTTCCCTTTTTTTCTTTTTATTTATTTTTCTCTCATCCAATATATCCCAACCATGGCCTCCCATTCCACCACCTCTCCCAACCGAGCCCCCGTCACCAGAAGTAATAGCAGAGTCACAAAAGCTTAACTGAGTTTTTCCCTTTTTTTCTTTTTATTTATTTTTCTCTCATCCAATATATCCCAACCATGGCCTCCCATTCCACCACCTCTCCCAACCGAGCCCCCACACCTCCCTTCTCCCCCAGATCTGAATTTTTTTAAAAGAAAATGTGATATCTTCTGGAACTGGATCTTTACACAGTTATGAGCTGCCATGTGGGTGCTGGGAACTGAACCCAGGTCCTCTAGAAGAACAGTCAGTGCTCTTAACTACTGAGCCATCTCTCCAGCCCCCTATATTTTATCTTTAAATTATATATGAGTGTCTAGGGGTGGGCAGTGCGGGTATGTGCACTTAAGTGCAGATGTCCACAGAAGCCAGAGTGTCAGATCCCTGGAGCTCCAGGTAGTTGCATGGCATGGGTACTAGGAAGCAAACCCAGTTCTCTTCTATAGCAGGGCAGGCTTTTAGTAGCTGGGCCATCTTCTCAATCCCACCTCACATTGAAATTCTCACGTCTCCCTCATCAAAGTCAGCATTAAAGTTTGGGGAACGTGTTAATCAAAGTCCACTTTTATGATTTTTAGTAGAGAAAAATCAGCTCCCTGGGTCCACTGCCTCGAGTAATGGAAGTCTTGAAAGGTAAAAACGATAGCTTTGAAACTGACTTAAGAAATGGCTTTTTGTACTAAAAAAAAAATCATTAAATCAAGAACAATTCTATTTGAGAAGACCAAGACACAGACAATGCCTTGTCTGAGACACTGTAGCTGTCCTATGTCATGTGTCAAAGTCAAACTTCTAAGAGCCCTTAACTCTCTCTCTCTGAGAGAGATCAGAGGTGGCCTGGAGATGCCACTCACTGGTAAAGAACTTGCCTGGCTTAGCACAAGGCCTTGAGCTGAATGTCACCACTACAAAAATACACTAAGAGCAAACACCAGTAAAACAGACTCTGAGACTCTGGACAGAAAGAGGTCGCAGGTTGAGTTCATTCTGCAGCTAGCAGTGTAGATCCTACCCAGCGAGGCCAGAGGCATCTCAAGGGCCTGAATGCCCACAGGAAGAATATGAGCAGCCTATTGTTGTAGGGTATTACTTTAATTGATGTGAAGATGTGTTGCTTTGACCGCCTAAGACACCGATTGGTCTAAGAAAAAGCTGAACGACCAATAGTTAGGGAGTATAGGGATAGATGGTCCTGTGGGGCAAAGAGAATAAATAGGAGGAGGAATTTAGGCTTGAGAGAGAAGAGAACCAGGCACCTGCCAGACAGACAGATGGACACAGAGTAGAACACAGAGATTGAAAGAAAGGTTAAAAACCCCTGAGGCAAAATGTTGATGAAGAGAAACACGTTAAATTAAGCTATAAGAGCTAAAAGAAAACAAGCCTAAGCTAGGGCCGAGCATTCATAACTAATAATAAATCTACATGTCATGATTTGGGAGCTGATGGGAGGCCCAAAAGAAAGACTTGTAATAGCCTATGGCCAAATGGGGTAGCAGAAAAAAAAAAAGCAAAGCAGAGGAGGGGGAAGGAGCAAGGAAGTAAACAGACAAAGGACAATATTGGTCACCTCAAAAGGCAAGCATGATTTGGAGGGTCTTCTTTCTTCTTTGTTAAAAAAGCGTGTGTGTGTGTGTGCGCGCACACACAAGTGTGCATGTGTGCATGTGTTCAGTGCTGGGAATCAAACTAGGAACCTCCACATATTAGACAAGTGCTCCCCGACAGATTTACGGCCCCTGGGGCCCTGTGTAGACATTGTCTCTCAGTCCACACTAGCCTTGAAATCAAGATCATCTTGGCATACCCTACCAAATGTTGGGATTCCAAAAACAATTATTAAAAATAAATAAAACATCGTTTGACCTTCTTGGAGCTGGAGAGATGCCTCAGCAGTCAAGAGCACGGGCTTCTCTTCCAAATGGTCCAGGTTGGATTCCCAGAACCCACATAGCTGCTTACAATCATCTGTAACTAGAGTTCCAGGGAGATCCAATGTCATCTTCTGGCCTTCAGAGGCCATGAATGCATGACAGAAACATGTGTGCAGGCAAAACACCCATGTATTAAATAAATAAATAAACAAACAAACAAACAAATAAATAAATAAATGTTAAAGTCTACCTTCTTGTTTTTCAGTGTAAAATTGGGTAGTGACATACATATTCGCAAACTATCTTCAAAACCTTTCATCTGCAAAACTGAAATGCTACGCCCATTGAATGACTGGTGGATCTCCTGATCCTGAAGAATACCAGTATGCTTCTCTGAGTCTGGCTCTCCTAGGTGGCTCAGAGGAGCTGAGTCCCATCTTCCATGTCTAGGTTACATCAATTAGCTCGACCTACTGGAGGGCTACAGCCTAGTGTGTGCCCATGTTGTGTGCCTGTGCTGCATCTGATTCCTCCTCTCATCTTCTGGTCGATTCTCGGTGCTTGTCACTTTAGACTATTATGGGTAATCCAGCTCTCAACGTGAGCACACAGGTCATTCAGGCCCTTGTTCTTAAGTTATGGGGCACAGAACCAGAAATGGAAACATTGAATCATGATAGTTAATTTTTAATTTTGTAAAACCCTTCCATGACAGCTTCCAGGGGCTCCAGCTCCTCTCCAAGCTCTCCAACATGTGTGATCTTTCTGGATATTTTTTACAGAACTTATCCCAGTGAATGTAAAGTGTCCTTTTTTTAAGAAATGCCTCCGTCTGGCCCACATTTTCTACAATGAACATACAGATTAAGGACAAAAATGTAAAACACTGAAGTCAAAAAATAAGTCTTATGAGGAAAATAGGTTGCAAATGAATATAAGAAATGGATTTCTTTTTTAAGAGCAAGGCAAACTGTTGAGTTCTCCTGTGAGTTTGGTGAGAGACATCATTCCCACACGCCTTAAGAATCTATCACCTGCGCCCAACTGTGGCTTCCAAAATTCACATGAATAGTGCCTGTAATTCACGGGCACTAACACAGCTCCTGTAATTCACGGGCACTAACACAGCTCCTCTAGGCACCGGGAAGGAAGCACTGCCCGGTGCTCAAGAGAGGACAAAGAAGAGCTACTGCTGGCCACAGTGACCATCAAAATCCCCAGCTGCTGGATATGCCCTGTTGCTTCCAAATCTTTCCCCCAGCCCCTGGGACCACGTCTTTGAATTCTCAGCTGAATATCCCTGACTGGCCATTTTTCTCCCTGTCAGAGTTCCCAAAACCTCAGGAAAAGGAGTAAGAAGGACACCACAAAGCCTGGAGAAGTGTATAAATTTAAGGGCACTTGCTGCTCTTCCAAGAGGACCCACATTTTTCCCAGCACCCATGGCAGGTGCCTGACAATTGCTTGTAATTCCAGCTCCAGGCAATCTAACGACCTCTTCTGGCTGCAGAAGGTACCCACATGGATACAAGCATACCCACACAGAGACACTTCATTTAAAAGTGTATTAAATATATTAATATATTTATATAAATATATATATATATATCACTGCAGCCCATAGCCCTCAAAGAGCAGCCCTGTTCTCACAGAATAGGATAACATGGAACAGAAACATCCCCATGAAGTCCATTGCTCTTAATGTCAGGCCACAGCGGCCATGGGGGTCACAGTGGTCACAAGGCCTACAAGACCCAGTTAACTGACCAAAAATCTGTGAAACCCTACACTGTTGCATAGATGGCATTTCTTAGTCCAGTGGTTTCCTACCGGCCTGCTCCACTCCTTGGAGGTGAGATAACCCAATCCGTTCAAATAGGACAAGGCAAAGGGCTAGAAGCCAACTCTGCCAGTTACTGGTAGGTCCACCTCCCGCCGCCTGAGGAGAAGCACCACTGTTCTCTGTTTCTCTGTACCCTCCACATACCCGAGCCTCTCCTGTGTGCGGCTGGGTTTCTTTCCTTCTTATCTCTTTTTCGACAACATCTTTAAAATTAATTTTTAGTTAGCATACAAAGAAATGGGCTCCATATGATATTATTTCCATACATATATTCCATTGTACCTTACATTGTGTTTGCTCCTCCTCAGTCTGCTCCCCTGTTCTTCACTCTTGCTGGTCCCCTTCCTCCCTCCCTCTAAAGAGTTTCTCCTTCTGCTTTTACAGTATATATACATACACACACACACACACACACACACACACACACACAAACACACATAGAAACACATCATGTCACACCTTACACATTTCCTTACACACTCACAATCCCACTCATAAACACACACACACACACACACACACACACACACACACACACACACACACACACACACACACTTTAAATCTAAATTCACATATGAGAAAGAACATGTGATATTTGTCTCTGTGGGCCCAGCTTATTTTCTCACCATAAGGATTTCTAGTTCTCACATTTCTTTGGGGGGGGGAGGCAGCAATAGATGGAAACACAAGAGAAGGGGAGAAATAAGAAGCTGGGTGGGGATGGGACAATATTTGTTTCTAATGGGTGGCTCTACTCAAGTGAGACCCAAAGAGCTTCATGATCAATATCTCTTCTGCCTCCTTTGGGCTCAAAACCCAATGCCTGGAAAGCAGAGTCCAGGCCCGGCTTCTTAGCAAAAGATTCACACCCTATATCTGGATTCCTGGCATCACCCCAAAGTCACTTCAGCCCTTGGCTGAGTCTGAGGCTAACTTACAAAGGAAACCAAGCCTTGGAAAATCAAACCTGTAACAGTGACAGGCATGAGCCATCCACTGACAGGGGAATGGCTTTGAGACTGGGGATGGAGCTCAGCTGGTAGCGAGCTTACCCAGCATGTAGAAAGCCCTGGGTTCAAGCGTAAACACTTCATAAACCAAGCACTGTGGGGCAGTCTGTAATTCCAGGACCGAGGAGACCGAGGCAGGCGCATCAGAAATGTGAGGGCATCCTTAGCTACACAGTGTTAGGGATCAGAATGGGCTATGTAGGATTTCATCTATTAAAATAAAAAAGGAAAGTGACTTTAGGGCCCATGGAGAACTAAAATAAACCAACAAACACAAAAGACTCCACCCTCAGCTTGCAGCAGACTAAACAGATCTCCAAGGGCAGAATCATCAGGCTGGTTGGAGAGTAGGCGCTCCCAAAGAATTCTGAGTGGAAAGCAGGGAACCTCACTGTCTCAGGAGAAGCGGGGACAGAGGACCGGAGAGGGCAAGTTGCCTGCATGGAAGCAGCATAGGTAAGATCCTTTGACATCTCCACAGCATGGGCGATATCCATATACCACCCAACTTTCTGTCATCCAGGCCTGCACTTGGGATTTAAAATCTACTATTCAGGACTTTTTCCGGGAGTCCCAGACATGGATCACAAGCAAAGAAAAATGAGAAAATTCTTTCTAGGTCCACTATAAGGTTGGCAGTGGTGGTCGCAGGAGATCATGAGCACGCTAGTCTCTCTGCAGGGGGCACAGAAAAGCTCCAGGACTTGGGGAGACCTTAAAACCCTCAGCACCACAACCTGTGGCTTTACTTGCTTCTGACAGTACTAAGTCAAGTCCCTGTTTGTTCAGAGTCCACTGGATCTGGGCCCCCAAGAAAACCAGGTAGGAAGGCCAAAGAAACAGCATGAAGAAAGAAAAGAGGAGTTGGGATTGGTGACATACACCTGTGATGCTAGGACTCAGGACGCGGAGGCAGGAGGATCATGAACTCATGGCCAATCTGGGCTACATAGTGAGACAGTCTCAGAAAAACACACACACACACACACACACACACACACACACACGCATACACACATAAACACACACTCACCGAAAACAAAACAAAACAACAAATGGAAAGGAAGGTTAAAGTAGTAGAGCATTTGCCCACCATGCTCGAGGCCCAGGTTCTATTCCCAGTGATGCAAAAGCAAAAAAGAAAAATGAAAGTAAATGAGTTTTTTTTTTTAATTTCAACTTTGGCCACGTACAGAAGCATCTGTCACACAGGTAATGAGATCGTACAAGAAGATGACTCCCAGGCTCGGTTTGAGGACGTTAAGTATATCTATTCTGGCCCTAGAGTGCCAATTACATTTCCAAATTGGCAATTAGACATAATGTCCCAAAGACAATTACCAAATAATGCCAAACACAACGCAAATTCTACCTGAACAAGAGCATTCTTTTGAAACTGTTCTTCTGCCCCTCGCCTAACTCATCCCCCTCACACACAACTGCCCCAAGCAAACTAAATTTCTGTCCTCCACCAGTTAAGATACCATGGCGGTGGGAATAAGTAAAACCTAAAATAAATCAAGCAACTCATAATTTCATCACCAAAGCTTGTCACCAAATCAAGCCCATGTCTTCCTCTCAGAGCTTCTCAACAGTCTCTGATAAATGACACCACAAAGTAGAAGGGGACACTAGGGAACTAGCCAGCCAAATGTTTGTCATGCAAACATGAGGCCTGGGTTGATCCCTGGGACCCATGAAAAAAGATAAGCTGGTGTGTGCTTGGAAGAGAGAGGTGAGCTATGCTTACTAGGGCTAACTGGCCACCCAGCCTAGACTGCTCTGTGAATTCAGGCCAGTGAGAGAGACTGTCTCAATCAAAATAAGGTGGCGCTGATGAGATGTCCCATCTAGAAGTGTTTGCTGAGCAAGCCTGACATCCTGAGTGTCATCCCTGGAACCCACACAAAGGTAGATGGAAAACTGAGTTCTGAACATATGAACCTCCACATATGAGCCACAGCAGGCACACACAACGATAAATAAAATCTTAAAAAGGTGGGTAATGACTAAGGAATGACACCCACAATTGTCCGTACAAACACACACACACACACACACACACACACACACACACACACACAGAGAGAGAGAGAGAGAGAGAGAGAGAGAGAGAGAGAGAGAGAGAGACATGAATCTGCATCATAGTCCCTATCACCTTAAGTGTCTGTGTTCCTTTTTAGATAACTCAGCTCCTGCCGTCAATGAATCTTTAGACAGCTAAGGGGGTCACTCACAGGTATCCACACCCCATAAGAAGGGACCTGGTTTTAGCTCAGCACATTCTGATAGTTCTGAGTCCCAATGGGCAAGAGATGAGAACCAGTTTTCATTATTTTTCCCCTGGTGCCCAGCTCAGTTTCCAACACAGTAAATAGGCTGTGATAAAGGTAAAACCAAGAGCGCTAACCTTAACCAGATCTGAGGGCCTACAAATACAGGGCCTTCCTTCCTGAGGCTTTCAGAGACTTGAGTAAAGTTCTTTCTGGGTTCCCTCTGTTGGCAACGGAACAACATAAAAAGCACATCTCAAGGAAAGTCCCTGACTGTCGGAGCTGTGAAAACCCTTGTGATGGTGAGAAAGAGAGCTACTTTCCCTGTTGTCTGCTGAGAGGTACAAGTGAGGGTGGTGCTCCCTCCCCTGTCACAGCCCTTCAAAGTTGAGGCCTCTCTCACATTTGGTGAGGTCCACCCAGGTCCCTGTGGAAAATCAGCCCTCTTCAACCCTTCCTGAAAGAGTAGCCCAGAGCTGGTCTTCTGAACCGCTCCACACCAGGCAGCCCAGCTGGGGCCTTTAATTTTGAAAAATGGTGGTTTGGCTAACTCACTACCCTGGACTTTGGGAAGCCACACCCCTTACCGGTAAGAAGAAGAATCCACACATTGGCTGGTTACTGACAGGCTACACCCTGGCTGCCACAACCAGCCCCAGAGCCACAGTGCCTGTGGGTTCTTTGGGACAAGACACCCCAAAAGTCAGTTTTAACAGCCTGGTAGCAGCCTCGCCCTCCACCCCAAACATCTCATCTAATTCTCTCACCCTAGCTGTCTGGCATCAGCAAACCTTCCTCTTCTTGGCCATTCTGGCCCTCTCATGCCATAGGAGAGCTAGAAATGTTCATATACCATTATAAACCCACGTTCAGAGACAGACAGCCTAGGCCCTTGCCATTCTCCGTCATCAGCCTCTGCACAGCAGAGCTTGCTTCTTAGAGAAAGCAGCTGCCCAGGCCACTCCCTGGGCCTCCTGTATCAGGCCGTGTCAGCAGCCGTCCAGGTGATTAGCGTACACATAAAAGCTGAAGATCCCCTCTTCCAGCCCTTTCAGACAGAAACCTGAGTCCAACCGGCATTCCTCGGGCCTTCTTTCCACAAAGCTTAGCCTATGAGGGTGGGACCCTCAATTTCCTTCTCACCAAACCCAAAGCCAAGAGCACATGGACTGGAGGCATCTGGAGGAGGGAGGTACTGTTGGTCTGCTCCTGCTGTGTATAGTGGTGGAATTTCAGAGGCTCTGCAGGAGACTGGCCTTACCTGACCCTTAAAGATTTCTCCACAAGTCTCAGAGTTCTCCATGATGCCCCAGGGCTATGGTGTCACTACACAAACACAATCCTTTCCCACAAACCAAAAAGGAGTTTCTCTAGAGGCTCCACAGCTCTGAAGTCCTGAGAAAGCACTGTTGGCTGCTGTGATTCACAGATTAGCACAGCCATGGCCACTGAGAGCCAGGGAACCCCTGCTACCCACTTTGGGAAGGAGACCCCGGCATTGTAATCCAAAGCCATCTTTACTGCTCCAAAGACAGAGAGGGGGCTAGAGAGAGAGAGAGAAAAGCAGGGGACAGAGTAAGCAAGGGAGTCCCAAAGCAAGCATTCCCATCTGCACGGCACCTATTAAATACCCCGGCCCAAAGAACACGGTAGCAAGGCAAAAAGTGGGGCACGGTTAGCCTGACCTCCCTTCTCTCTCAGGCCAAATTTCAGGGTATCTCTTTTTCCAGAAACAGCAACAGCAGGCCAAGGCTTGCTATAAAATCAGGGACCCACATCTGGGAACACTGTGCAATGAGGCTAATGGAAGAGCCACAGAACTGTGTTCTATTACAAGTCTCAATGTGAGGAAAGTCTGAATGTGAGGAAATTGAGGCACACTGTCCTTGCCAAGGTCATAGGCTGACCCTTGGTCACTACACAGCAGAATGGAAGCCTGTGAAAGGCTGCTCACAGTAAGGGCAAGTTCCCTTCAGCAGGACCTCTGCACGCCTGTGATGAGATCCTCCAAGGAGAGACTCAGCCAGGGCCGGCACTACCAATCTCTCCCCAAGGTAACGTCAAGGGCAAGGGCCAGAACACACTTTGGGAAATCCTGCTGAAGAGGCTGCCAAGGAAAAGCTGGCCTGGGTACACAGCAGCATCCTGTATGTGTGACCACAACAACGGGTCAGGTGGGCGGGAGAGGAACACAGAAAAACACAGACAGACAGTTAAGTCTGTGAGCTCTGACCTGAGTTACCATGAATGGAATCTGCCCCTCCTCAAGGAGGAATTGCTGAAGTTACATCTCCAGCTGACCGTTACAACGTTTCGCTCTGCCAGCCCTACACCAGCGCCATCAGTACCTACCCACATCACCCGGGATCATCAACAACAGAACCATACAGTCAAGGCATCCCCTCCCTAGGTCCTTCTTCAGCTACCAGATCCCAATTGCTCTAACTTGCAGTGACCCAAAGCCCCAATCTCAGTGTGACTTTGGACAGGTTATTTGATTCATGCTGTCAAGTCTGGAAGCTTCTTGGACTCCAAAATGTCTTCTGTTCTAGTCTGTGCCCTTCTGCAGCTTTTGTTCAACAAATCAGAGAAAACAGCTTCTCACTTGGTGGAGCTGTAGCAACTCCCACTTTCAAGAGGCCTGCTAGTATCTGGTGTTTGTTGGGTACTATGTATACCTGTTTTAGGTACTTCCTAAAGGAATTCTACAAAATTTAAGTGCTAATGGGTTCCTCTGGCCAATGAGGAAATAAGGCTAGACTTTACTGTCAGCCAAAGATACGCTCCTGAGTGTGTGCGGCACCCTTTATTTCTGTGTTGACCAACTGTAGAGTTTAAACTATCCATCAAACAGAAATAAATAAATAAATAAATAAATAAATAAACAAACAAACAAACAAACAGTATAGCAGTGAGGCTGGAGAGGTGACTCAGTAGTTAAGAGCACTTATTGCTCTTGGAAAACCACACACACACACACACACACACACACACACACACACACACGGTAGTTCACAATCATCTGAATGTCCAGTCTCAGAAGATCCAACACTTCTTCTAGCCTCCACATGCACCAGATGCATATACATATACATAAAGCAAAATGTTTGTTTGTTTTTTTGTTTTTAATAAACAATGAGAACAAGCAGTCTGGACAAGGCCAGGTCAGGTCCCCTATGACTGGGGCCTGAGAACTTCTCCCTGGCCACCCCAAGTGATCTCACCACAAAAGAGTATGTGAAGGTCATTGGTGCTGGCAGCCGCCAGGCCAAGAGGAAACCAAGCACTGGGGCCAATCTGGAATCGAGAGTTCCAGGGCGCTGAAGCCGCAGTCCCGATTAAACGCACTGGACCAGACCCCGGGTAATTACCAAACCGTAATGGGAACTGATATTTATATTAGTCCCAAGCTTGTCAGAGAAATTGTGCTGTTTTCTCGGACACAGCCATGGAGACAACACCTCAATAATTCACAACATGCAGACCATCCTTGATCAAGCCCAAGCTGCTACACAGATGCCAACCCTGACTGAGATTATCAGTGAGCCTATGCCCGGCCACATGCAGGTCCTGCAGCGAACCAGAGACCTAGCCACAAGTGGCCTCTTTCTCCAGAAGACATTTAAGGAGAAGTAGACCATATGCTAGAAGATGCATAAATCAAGAGAACAAAGATGCATATATGGTCGACAGCCAGATTCCAAAAGGATCTGGGGAACTGCAAAGCCCACCGAGCCAAAATATTTCCCCACAATTCCTTTCTCCTCCCATTCCCCTGTGTGGAACCCCAAAGCAGGGAGCAGAGTTGGGTTTCAACCCTCAAATCTCACAGGGGTCAGAGAAGTTAAATGGCTTATTAGGCTGCCTGAATAACCCTCATGTTCAGGACTGGATTGAACCTCAAAATATCATGGCCAAATGACCAGTGCTTGCTGACGTGCTGAAGGGAGGCAATGAAGAAGCTCAGAAAAGCACAGTGCTGGCAAGACTGTACCCCCCTTCTACACAGAGGTGGAGGTTTGCTGCTATTGCTTTGTTTCACTCTTAGACTGAATACGGCTCCACAATTGGAGCTGATTTAAACTCATGATCCTCCTGTCTCTGTCCTTGATTACTGGAATTACAGACATATGCCACTTCACCAGGCATAAATGTTCTTCCTTACTCACCCACTCCCTCCAAAAAAGTCCACAATCTATTTTTAAATGATGAAGCCATTAGCTATATGCTATTTGTAGGTCAAAGGTACAAAGGAGCAGAGGCCCCAAGATGTATGTTCACAGTCCTGGGTTCCTATCAGCAAAAAACATGGTGCGGACCTGGAGACCAAATGCACAGGATTCCAAGCTCCTGCTGAAACATGTCTCCCTGTGAATTTCAGGTGCCTTTCCCAGAAGATACCTTTCCCAGAGCTCTAGCTCCTAGAAAAGCACACGGATCTGGATAAGGGTGGGGATGGACAAATAGGCCTGAGGGCGAGTAGAAGGAAGTTTCTGTGGAAAAGCGGAAAAGGTTTGCTTGGGGAGAATATCAGTACAAATGTTCTAAACTTGAGCTGAATTCTTTATTCTACACTGTCTTGACAAAATGACCAGATACTTGGAGAGCAAGGGGGGGGGGGTGAGTGCAAAATGAATGCAGAACCTGAAAGGTAGAAAGAAAAGCTTCCAAGAAATCTCACTTACCATTGTTAGATACAGTGAGTTGAGTACACGCAATTTAATCAAACAAGTCAAGAAGTGGGTATTAAGAGATCTGGGCACTATTCTTAAAGAACTCATGATATCAAAAATAGCTTGATGCTATTTTGTTTTGGCCTTCAATCTTTCAATAAACCCCAATTATCTCTCATTCCGGGATGGTGGAGTTGATTCTGTATAGAAACTCTCAACTATGTGTACTCAGTTGGTCTTCAGGATAAAACAGTATGTAGACAAGTACGTATTGCCTTTTAATTACCCTTGCACAAAACCTTTTTTAAAAAACTGACACAAACTACGCCGGTCATTTTTTCAGGAAAGAGATTCTGTATGTAAATTCTCTAAAAAGCATATAATAACAGGCTCTATACAAGCACTGGGTAACCCTAGCATAAAGAGATGATAAAAGCTGCATCAGGATGATAAAACATATTCATTATGATCAAAATTGTTCACTTTCTGAAAAATAGGAGGTAGTTCTTAAAAATTCGAACTAAACCAATTCCATCTAGACAATAATTGAGATGCGTGCAACTGTGAGCTGCCGTACCCACTAAAGCAGTTGTCAAGTCTCAATATGAGAAGGGGAGACTCTAGGGATGGGCTGGAGGCGGAGAAGAGAGAATGATTGATTAATTCTATGATCAGGCTGAAAGGAAGTCTGATCAGGTAGAAGGCTTCTCTGGGTCTGGCTGTAGGAACCTTGCTTAATCTGAAGGCTTCTCTGGAAGGCCAGCAATCTTTCTCCTTGAAAAGAAAGGGGGAACCTCCACGGCCAAGAAGGTGACTCCACCACTAGAGGCTTTCAGAGTAATGGGAAGAGAAAGCGAAGAAGGATGATTTTCCTTTTTCCTCCCTTATTCCAACACACCAGTATTTTCCAAAACACAAATGTGCTGCCACAAAACACAGCTGAGCCCAGCACCTACAGTGATGTATAATTAATGACACAGAGTGCTTCCGTTGCCCTTGGGTTTCAGAGTCAGCCTATCCCCTAGCCTAACTACTCTCTCTCTCTCTCTCTCCTTAGCAGTCAGCAGGCTGCTACAAGTTGCTGGGTCCCGTGAAGTCTGAGGGGGTCCCGGGATTAACTTTACTAGATGAGGTCTGAACATTTGGGGACCAAGATGAGTCTTGTACAATTCCCCCTACACATCTCCTCCCTCCAAAAAATGGGGGTGCTGTGAAGTCTTCTTAGATGAGAATTACTCTCAAAAAGGAGGCGCCCAGTTCAGCTCCCATTCTTTCTTTGAGTCATTCTGTAGTTCTCTCTCAAACACTGCCCACCCCCGGTCCCCCACCTCCAGCAGTGCTAGGTGCTTGGCAGGGACACCTCTAGGGATATGGCCACAACCCAGGAGTCAGCCTAGCAACCATACAGCTAGTGAGGTCTGATGCCGGTGGGCGTCTCTGCCTGGAATAGCTTAAGGCGACTTCCAGCCACATCAAATGCCAAGAAGGGGCTGCGCAAAGCCGCTCAGAGTCTGAGGCGGGCTGCCCTTGTGCTATAGCTTGGAACTGTTGGCTGCCTTTGCAGGGACCCAAAGTGGGTGGCCTTGGAGAGGAGTGCAGAGGCAGCGAAAGTACTTGGGGTAGGGGAATGTTCTACAAAGAAAATGTAAAAGATGGAGTGGGCGGTGACATCAGACTTGCAACCATGCCACATTCAAAAAGTGAGTCTCCACGGGTTGACCCCCGTTCTGAAATGAGTCTTTCCAACTTTCTATTAACCCTTATGACCCCACTTTCTCCAGCCACGTTACTCCCTCAGAATTCCCAAATGCAAGAGATTTTCTTCCTTGCCCAAAGGACAAGGGCTTTGGAACCCTATGAACTCATTTCTCCAGCAAGCTCCTAGAGTATAAGCGGATCTGCCCCTACCGGCCCACCATGAAGAGCCTAGCCGCGGCCGGTGAGTGGTACCGGGCACGCACCCAGGGTCTTCCAGCTTTCTCTGTTGCCAACGAGGTTTCTTCTCTTCACTCCACACCACCGTACCCAAGAGGTGCGCAGCCACCAACAACCCTACAATAAACAGGAAACTAAAGCGGGGGTCTGCGTCCTGGAGCGCACCAGCTGGGGTCAACTCCTCACCGCTGGCGCACATATCTTGCCCCAATCCGAGGGCGCAGGGAGAAGGGAGGGAAGGGCAGACAGCGGGGACCAGGCAGGCAGGGACGGAAGGAGGCAAGATGCCTTGCGGAGCAAAGAGGTGGGCTGCAAGGGACGCGAAGAAACGGCGGGGCTGGCGCAGGGGGCGGGCGACCGGGGCGCGCGTTACCTTCGTCTTGCCCCCGCAGTGGCAGCAAACGGTCCACAGGTACTTCAGCGTCCGCCAGAGCAAGATGATGAAGAGGCCCCCGAAGAAAGTCACCATGGAGGAGGCCAGGAAAGCCCACCACATGCGTTGGCCCCGGCTGTCGCACGGCACCTCCATGGTCACCGGGAAGATGAGCGCATCCATCTTGGGCTCGTGGACCGAGGACGAGGAGGAAGAGGAGGAGGAAGAAGAAGAGGAGGAGGAAGAGGAGGACGCGTCTAGGCTGAGATGGTTCGCGTGGATATTGCTGCTCATTCTAAGACCGCTGCCTCCGCCGCCGCCGCCGCCGCCGCCGCTGCTGCCGCCGCCGCCGCCGCCACCGTTTGCCATAGCTAGCAACGGGCGGCCGGCGCAGGGGCTCGAGGGAGCTCCTCCCGCCGCCAGCGCCACCCCGAACACCCATCAACAGCCATGTTGCTGCTACTGCTGCCGCCGCCGCCGCCGCGGAACGCGGGGAGGGGGGGCGGGGAGGCGCCTGGGCTCGGGGCGCTGTGCGCGACCTGGCGGGGCGCGCGGAGATATATACAGCCAAGCGCCGCCGCCCGCCCTCCCCCGGGCCGCTGGCCCGCCCGGGGGGGAGGGGATGAGCGCGGGTGGTTCCCACTCCCGGACCCGGGCCCCGATCTCTCCTGGGGCTACGCGGAGCACCGAGAATCCAGGGGGCGCCGCGGGCCCCCCGTGCCCGGGGTCTGTGCCTCCCCGAGCTCTGTGCGCGCGGTCCCGGCTGCCCTAGGCACCGCCCGGCCCGCCTGGCGTGCGCCACGCGTGTGCGCTGCGCCCGGGCCCGGGATCCCCCGCCCGTCCCCGAGCAGCTCCCGGGTGATGAGGCGACAGCTCGTTAGAATCGGAGAATCCACGCTCTCCCGCCCGGGCGCGCCCGCGCCACCCTTCCTCCCCCGGGCTTCGCTCAGCTTCTGGATCGCCGCCTCCTATGCTCGCGGGGCCGCGGCAGGTTGGTTGCGGCCGGCTGCCCTGCCTTCTCTGCCCCCTAGCCGGTGCTCTACAGGACCCCTCGAGTCGGGTCTCCACGACCCCGAGGCTCCTCGGACTCCGCTTGATGCTTCTTCCTCTCCTCCTCTGGCTCCTCCTCGTCCCTGTCCTCGCAGCCGGAGCCTCTTCGGCGCGCGCCCCGCGCTCCCCGCAGCCGCCAGCAGTGGCAGCTGCAGCAACTGGAGCGGGCGCGGGCTCAAGCCGCCCGAAGCGGGAGGGGAGGAGGCTTACCGGGCTGACTCGCCACGGCTTGGGGCTGAGTAGGGGCTGCAGGCTATTTGGAGGTGGCCAGGAACGCGCCCCCCACACAAACCATCCAGGACTCTGAGTATAGCGCCCCCAGCTCAGGTGCAGGACTTACTTAGTACGTGTTGCGCCCCCCACCTAGGTTCAGTGGGGTATCCCAAGGGGAAAACCACCAGGTGCCCCCTGCTAGGCCGGTTTTCCCAAAGGATCTCCTAATGGGGAGGGGAGGAGTGGCCGGCTGCCAACTTGATTCCACGGGCTTATTGTCCCTAGATCCTCAGGCTTGGAGACTGAGGAAGACCTTAGCCAAGATAGGTATGCCCTCTGACTTACAGCTTGCTTGCTCTTCAGTTTCCTAGGTGCCCCAGTGTGCATGGCTGAAGACAGGGCCCTCTGAAAGTCTGTTGGTGGTCTGTGACCTCTGACAGCAGCAGGTGGGTTTTGTGGTTTATGTTTTGTTTTTCCTCCCGTTTCCTTACTAAGCAACACGGGATTGCCCGAGAGAGAGCTGACAAGAGAGAGCTGACAAGTATAACAGCTATCTGGCTGTCGGTGTGACACACGACTGAATGGACAGTGGAGTTCCTCAAAGGGTCTCTCCCCTGCTCTTTAGGCTCCCGTGGGAAGAGCAGCTGGATAATGGGTACTCTTATTCAGGCTTGCCCCTCTACACTTCTGCTTTTCCTTTTTCTACCCTGTAAGGGGAAGGGATCCAGGTTTGCTCAACAACCCCTGTTCCCCACCGTCCCGGAGTCCCCCTTTAGATGCATACAGCAACGTCCTCCCTCTAGCCATTTCTTCTCCAGGCTACCAGCTGGACCACAACTTTTTCCTGTGCTAATTTGGAAGAAGATGATCACTCTCCCCTCATTGCCCATAGTGATTTCCCCAAAGTTTCCAGCTCATTAGTTGGCGCCTAATTGGAATTCTCAGGTTCCTTTCAACTCTTCCTGTGGTTAATTGGCCCAAGTGAGCCTCCTTACCTGAACAAGCTGTCTCTGCCTAAGTCAGTGGTCAGCCACAACACCCTGGCCTTAGGATGCAGGAGAGGGGCCAGCAGAGGTCAAACCTGGCAGACACTGAAGATCTTTGAGTCTGGAATTGGTTGGTACATTCCTTGGGCTTAGTCTACGTATAACTTAGAAAAGACTTAAGGCCTAAGTCATGGGGGTGGGCAAAATGGAGTTAGATAAAAGTTCTTGAGGGTGTTACCCTGAACCTGGTAACTGCTCAGCCCTGAAAGAGCGGTATGTAAAGGAGGGTGACAAAAGTAGCTAGCTGGTAAAGCTGCTCGCCTCCAAACCTGACCATTTGAGCTCTTTTCCTCAAACTCTCTGAGTCCCATGTGTGTGCTATGATGCAGACCTGTGTTCACACATATGTGAACACACATGGGTAAATAATTTGTGGTTTAAAGAAGAGAACTACAGATGGCAATTTTCAGAAAGAGAAATGGCCTCAGTCTCCCCTTACATCACCCAGTGGTGCCTCCAGTGTCGTACTTTGAGCTCAGATGCTGGCGCACAATTCCCATGCATGCAACGGCCCTGGGTCTTTTCCAGCATAGGGCTGGGATAGTGGGACTTAAAGGGGCTGGGAAGAGGTGCAAGTGACAGTAGCACCAAAGCTCCTAATAAAGCCTTCTGAATAGCTGCCTTGTGTCGTAACACATGCCAAGAGTTAGGGACTTTCCTTAAGTCCAAGATTTAATATTGAAAAATAAGACATCAATAACATAATAATAAA